>NC_060120.1:276118891-276418891 GCF_021461395.2 Schistocerca americana | reverse complement strand
TCCGTTATTCCTAATTCAAACATTAACATTTTTCGTCTCTGGAAATGGTGATGCTCTGTACATGAACTAGTTTAGAATCTTTGGACCAACAAAATTTCACTTTACAACGTTCTTATCTTAGTATCTGATCATGGCGTAACAGCCGAAAATCGGTTCGTGTAACAAATAACAAATATTTTAGAGTATTACACCAGTGTTGTATGTATTTCATTCATAATGTATGAAATACTCTACCTAGAACCGCCGAAACAATCAATAAATCCAAAAATAAATTACGTTTTGAACTGTTTAAAACGTTTTTAGTATTTATAAAGGGGAGCGCTTGGCGCTGCAGCTTATCATCACGACGATGCACCATGACGTCAGGGTTGCTCGTCGGTACTGGCGGCGTAATTACTACGACTCCATTAGTCACGAATTGCCAGGGATACGTCCTCTAGATTGGTATAGGCTCCATCATGCAATGATATTATCCTCCTTTGCGTTTCTGTGATCACAGGCTAGTCGGATGTAGTCATTGTTGTGTAGATCCAATATCGTATGTGAGCGATTAAAACGTTCTACACATACACACACGTTTCTGTATCTTACGTTCCTTATACCGTTTTAAAACAGTGCAGTATTCAATCCCACAAAGTCCGTACACTTTTAGCAAACACGATCGCGAATTTACAAATCTGGCGAAAATAGTGCCACACTTCACAATCAGTTGGCAAGTCTCCACTGCGATAGTTAATGTTATAGCGTTCGCAACTCATTAAGCTGCACACGAGATAGTAGCTAGAAAGTGCATTAGTTTGTGTAGTTCGGATAGCTGCAAACAGTTCTGTTCCCACCGTGACAATCACAGTCCATTCTCGCAAGCATTGTCACTGCTGTTTGTAGTAATCCGCGAAACTCTCTGCACTCACACAGTCTAATATTTGGTTCCACAACGTCCACGTTGAAGTTTAGTTTGAGCCCAGACCAAAAAATAAGAACGCGGCCGTGAATTTTCGTGTGATCCTCTATAGCACGATTACTCAACATAAACCTCACGTATGCCAACCACGACATTGCACACCTTCGTACGACTTTTACTGTCTGAGTGCAACTAACGATATTGCTCTCGCATCACATTACATACAATAGCGTTGTGTATTACAGTTAGTTTACGCAGTGCATTATACGTAAGCATTGCATAGAAAATGAAACACAGAATGAAACTTTTGCATACACAGTTTACGGGAAATTCATGTAGCAATGCAAATAAAGCAAACAAGTCACCTTTCATATCACATAACAAGACAAAAATAATGTTCTAGACCATGAAAGATGTACGTACAAAGTAAAAGGAAGCACAAGAAGAGAAATTTATCCATCACAATTAATAATATCTTCACACTATCAGATTCCACGCCGAATGTGCACAAAACCACTTCAGACAGGCTTGTTGGTGTACAGAGGTTAATGGTAGTCGGTGCAAAGGACGTCGTGAGCTCAGCCGCCTTTCTGTGAACCGCCTATTAATGGTCCTTACGGTCACGGAAGCACCTTCCTTCTTGACGCTGTGTTCGGCCATGCTTCACCCGTTCCTGCCAACGCTATCTAACAGTGGCATCGCTCCTATTCAAATGTCGAGCGATTCTCTGATTACTCCAACGGGCTGCTTTGGGCCCAAGTACACGTCCTCTCTCAAATACTGACATCTGCGTATGTTCCCAGAATAAAATTTTCACTCTGCAGCGGAGTGTACACTGGTATGAAACTTCTTAGAAGATTAAATCTGTGTGCCGGACCGAGGCTCGAACTCGGCACCTTTGCCTTTCACTGGCGAGTGCTCTAGGTACTGGCGGAAGTAAAGCTGTGAGGACGGGTCGTGTGTCCTGTTTGGGTAGCTCAGTCGTTAGAGCACTTGACCGCGAAAGGAGAAGTTCCCGAGTTTGACTCTCGGTCCAGCACATGGTTTCAATCTGCCAGGGAATTTCATATCTGCGTATGTTCTTCACGCGCTTGTGTGCGAGGTGTAGTTCCTGTCCAATCGAGTGCAATGGTTGAAATTCCCCGTTACTTTATGCCCAATAAGTTTTGCATTTTCCGTCGGTTCACGTGTAAATATCAGTTTGTGGCCAATGTTCATAACTTCTTGTTTTTGTCTTAATGTGTACTGCAAGCAGTCAAAATGGTTCAAATGGCTCTGAGCACTATGCGACTTAACTTCTGAGGTCATCAGTCGCCTAGAACTTAGAACTAATTAAACCTAACTAACCTAAGGACATCACACATGTCCATGCCCGAGGCAGGATTCGAACCTGCTACCGTAGCGGTCCTGCGGGTCCAGACTGAAGCACCTAGAACCGCTCGGCCACTCCGGCCGGCCGCAAGCAGTCAACATTAGCAAGATAATCAGAAACATCTTAATCATCATCAATGGCCGGCCGCTGTGGCCGAGGGGTTGTAGGCGCTTCTGTCCGAAAACGCGCTGCTGCTACGGTTGCCTCGGGCGTGGATGTGTGTTAGTTAGGTTTAAGTAGTTCTAAGTCTAGTGGTCTGATGACTTTAGATGTTAGGTCCCATAGTGTTTAGAGCCATTTGAACCATCATCAATGATCATCATGGTTGATTTTAAAACGGGGCCGGATGCGTGAACTGTTTTTGGGCCTGTCTTTGGTGCATCCACTACAGCGCGACATTTCATTCAGTATGGCGGGGCGGCTTTTTTCGGTCGCTACAACTCTCTTCAGTTGGGCAAAGTCATGGCGTAGGTGCTGTTAATTTTCCCTTTTTTTCTTGGGTTGAAGGATTTCCACAGCTTCAGTGATATTTGCATGAAAAAGAGGCGATCTAGCAACCTATCGTACAAGCCTTTAAAACTGAACGAGAATTCTCAGTAGCTATTATGCAGTCGCCTATTCGACGAGTACTGCAGATTTGCTACGAAACGACATTAGAATACGACTCGGGAAGAATTTAAAGACTTAGCTGACAATGAAAGAGCAAAGAATTACAACGATCAACAGATGAGGTTCACTGTTCTGCATATCAGGAATCACTTGGTGCTAAATTTGCAGGCACGGAGCACGTGAAGAAATTGATAAAATTTCTGAATTCTCACGCATATTCCACTATCGACTGCAACAGTTTTCGATGGGACTGAACGAAGATTATAGCGACTTCTTATATCACCGCAAAGTACGTAGGTTAAGCCAAGTGGCATGCCTGGAACGTTTTTTGGGTTTAAACCCGCTATTGTGGAATTTATGGAGGAAAAAGAAGTACAAGAATGAAAATTATAAAATTCGTAATGCTGACATCACATTTTGAGTGTACTGAACTGCTTATTGACCACAGTAAGACACCGCAGGGTGAGAAACAACTTATCTCTAATTTGATGTGGTTGCATCTAAAAATAAATCGCATTGCACAAGGGACGAATTCTAACAAACATGGTGCACTTCGTAAGCTCAGGGCCGTTAAACAAAACGCGAGGTTTGAAAAATCTATTGGCCTTGAACGAATAATGCTAGTTTTCTTATCATTTTTAGGACACTACCAATCTTTAATATCTTTTCGAGCTGTTTTTCACACCGGCTACTCTTCCAGTTGAAAGCGCCCCTGAACATGTGCACATGTAACTGATCGATCTGCAACGCAATTCTCATTTTAAAGACAAATGCTCTTACGTTAAAACCGCTCCACATGTGTCTGAAATACCTTTTTTCGATTATAAAATTAAATAAGTTCCTCGTATGTGGCAATCTCAGTGCAGAAATCTGTGAAACTGACAGCATCTATCGGTGGCCTGACAATTTGTGCCACATAAAAATCATATTACTATTTCATGGCGCCAAAAATAAATAATACTGAAAATTTTCTTTGCTTGTAATCTATGTTGTTGATAAGTGTGAAATATAAAATCTGGTTGTATGCTGTGTGACTGTATTGTCATTTAAATGCAGCGCATTCAGCGTTTCCCCCCTCTTCCTCCTTCTCACACTGTGGTGGTGGGGAAAATCAGGACCAAGACACCACTATGACACTGAGGGCATTCATGCTGGATCCCAGCTTGTGGGCCGAATTCTTGGTCCCCTGTTTTAAAGGATTTACTCCCTCATATTCAGAGGAACAGTTTCATTACATCAGCTACATTTAGCTTATTGCACATGCATGTGAGTGAGAGGGCAATCAGATCGCTGAAACCAAATTTCTTATATTTTTAAAGGTTGCATAGTTACATTTCACAGGTTAACACCTTCGACAGTTTTAATTCCCTGTTTGGCATTTCTGATAGGCCTTGGTGCCACAAGTCAATCCATATCTACATCTATACTCTCTGAGCCGTTGTAAAATGTATGGCAAAGGCTACGCCTCACTGCATCAATTATTAGGGCTTTTTCCTATTAGATTCACGCACAGAGTACAGGAAAAATGATTGTTTAAAGCCCTCGGTGAATGCAGTAATTAATCTAATCTTATCCTAAAAATCCCTATGGAAGAGATATGTGGTTGGTTGGTAGGTTGTAGTATGTTTTTAGAGTCGTCATTTAAAGCCACTTCTGGGAATTTTCTCAGTAGACTTTCTCAGAATAGTTCCATCTATCTGCAAGACTCTGTCACTCCAGTTCTTTCAACATCTTTTATTTGGATCTAGCAAACCTGTGGATATTTGTGCTGCCATTCTCTGTATACATTCAACACTCCCTGCTAGTCCTGCCTCGTGTATGTCTCACACACTTCAACAATATTCTAGGATGCGTAGCACGAGTGATTTGTAAGCAACCTCCTTTGTAGACTGATTGCACTTCCCTTGCATTCTACCAAACAACTGTAGGCTGCTACGTGCTTTACCCATGACTGAGCATACGTGATTGTTCCACTTCATGCTCCTACTAAGGATTACACGTAACTATTTGTATGAATTTACAGATTGCAACTGTAACTCACTAATATTATGATCACAGGATGCTATACGTTTTTCGATTTGTGAAGTGCACTCTGATCATTTAAATCAAGCTACCAATCTTTGCGCCACTCTGAAATCTGATCTAGATCTGACTGATTATTTATACAGTTTCGTTCAGAGTGCACTTCTTTGCAAATAACTGCATCATCTGCAACAAGTCTGCAAAATCTTTAATAAACAACAAAATACAACCTAACACACTTCCCTGTGGTACACCCAATTAAATGGCTCTGAGCACTATGGGACTTAACTTCTGAGGTCATCAGTCCCCTAGAACGTAGAACTACTTAAACCTAACCAACCTAAGGACATCACACACATCCATGCCCGGGGCAGGATTCGAACCTGCGACCGTAGCGGTTCTGCGGGTCCAGACTGAAGCACCTAGAACCGCTCGGCCACTCCGGCCGGCTACACCCAATTAGTTCCACATTTATCGCTGCTTTCCATGCAAGATCACATGCTGCGCCCTCCCTGCCAAGGTATTCTTAATCCAGTCATATATTTCGTCTCATACGCCACGACCCATATGACTGAAAGCCTACAAATGATGGTGGCGCGCATCACCTAATAAATACAACAGATACAGAAGAAATGAATCATTTAGCAACTGTGAGAACTGTTTAAAAAAATCCTACACTTTGCTGTTCATAGCAGAAGGCTTTGATGTAGGCTGGATTTCCTTAACACTTTTAAACCTAGAACACTAAAGGGAGGAAAATGTTACATTGTTACTAAACCTCTTAAAGCTAACTGCTACACATTTTATTTGAAGAAGTTTACAGATTATTCATTAGTTAATTACAATTATTACGAGGGTTGAGTAAATTAGGGTTAACAATGAAGTAAGTATATTTTATGAATATAACAGTCCATTGACTGTCTATATTTCGGTTTTTAGGTTTTACTTCCGATGCGTATCGGAAATAAAATCTAAGCTCTAATGTGTCTTCCATTCGATTTTTTAATTTCATTTCTGACAAGCGTCAGAAACTTAAAAACTAAAATACAGAAGGTTACAGAGTTTTGTTCATTATATATATATATTAGTCTCTCTAAGCGTCACATAAAAATGCTATTTATAAGGTCACAAAAGGAATAAGTGCATCATTTCTTACTATACTTGCTCTACTTCTCGCGCGACGTGTCCTACAGACATCTGCAATCTTTAAATTTCTCCAGAAACACTGTCATTAAACTTTCATCCGTCTCTCAGTCTGTCATAAATGTTAGAACATTGACAAAAGAAGAATTTTAGTCAGGAGGTTAGCACAACAGCGCTACACACGGCACAATTTGTTGGGTGGAATGATGTCGGCTGTCGCGTGGTCCTACCCAACTGACATCCTGACAAGAAAAGTTGATAGAACGGTGGGTCGGCCAAAGCGTCTAGACACGTCCATTTTGTCGGTCGGTCGCTGCACCTATAAACGGCCCGACACACGCATCAACCGACCGATCTATCGAACGGCAAATTGGACGTGTCTAGGTTTTTTGACCGACCGACCAACGAATTTCCCTTGCTCCTGTGTCGGGCGGGTAGACCATCCGACAGCCGATCCGAGCACCACTCCATCCAACTAATTATCTATGTGAACTGCTATTGTGCCAACCACCTGACGACTTCAGTAACTGCGCGCGGTATTAAATGCTGTTTTAACATACATGGCAGGGTGCGCTGGGTTGCAGATGTTTGTAGGATTCGTCGTGCGAGGAATATAGCAATCCATAACGGTTTTTTGTGTAGGAGAGAGAATAAAGGTCCGTCGACCTTCCGTATCACCGTTTTTAGATTTTATTTCCAATACTTATCGGAAATGAATTTAAAAACCGAAATATTGACCGTCAGTGGAAGTTAATGCATAAAATGCACTTGTTTCATCGTTATATGTGTTTAAAAGTCCAGCCTACATCCAAGCCCTCTGCTCTTGTTCTAACAGTTGCTAAATGCTTCATTTGTTATGTATCTACCATGGTATTTATTAGGATGATGTTCGCCATCACCATGAGTTGTCTTTCTTCTTGGAATTTGAAATGAGTTTCTTAAACTTACAGATTACCTTTTATGCTACCTACATAAATTAGTAGCCGGCCGCTGTGACCGAGTGGTTCTAGGCGCTTCAGTCTGGAACCGCGCGACCGCTACGGTCGCAGATTCGAATCCTGCCTCGGACATAGATGTGTGTGATGTCCTTAGGTTAGTTACGTTTAAGTAGTTCTAAGTTCTAGGGGACTGATGACCTCAGATGTTGAGTCCCATAGTGCTCAGAGCCACTTTTTTAACATAAATTAGTAAAGTTTGCATAAACTTCTTTTGTTTTATTTATTTTTCTTTAGCATGTATTTCTTCAGTCAACTATAAATCGCCTAGCAGGTTTCAGAAGTCATTCTAGTTAATAATTGTGGAGATACACAACCACTGAATCTGAGGTCCTCTTAACGTCTGTCAGTGTCTAGATATAATGTAAGTAACCACATCTCCTCGAAGCTTACAGCCTCTCTCATGACTGTATTCTCTTTCGTTAATAATGGTTTGATGATGTTCAGCAGCTCCGAAATGCATAATTAATTCATTCTTAGATAATTTCGAAAATCATCGGATCCCAGCTACTTAAGTAACAGAACTTAAGTGAATTTATTTCCTTACATTAGCCACTGCCTACAGCTTTCTCTAGGGTTTTGTTTTGCCTTTTTACATTTAAAACAGCCAAGGCACACCTGTTTCTGTTGCTACGTAAAACCAAGAGGGATCTTGTAGAACATAAACACGTTGAAGTTCAGACAAACATATCACAACAGGTGAGTGCAGTCGGTTGGGAGATGCGTAGGCTTCCAGGAAATTGGTCGGTCGGTCGGTCTGTCGGCTGATAAAATGGTGCGCCGTGAGGCGTTATAGGCCTTCAGGCACGACGATTTTGAGTGAGCGCACCCTGGCGCTCGCAGACTGAACTTCGGCGAGTTGTGGTGGCTCCACACCAGTGGACGGATCGGTGCGAACCTGTAGACGGCGGCAGCCCGTGCGCCATGAGTGAAGCTGGGGAGCGAGGCCCCCGCCGCAGGAGGCGCATCCACCGCCGCGCCGCGTCCACGTCAGCGTCTGTGGAGGACGAGCGGTCCAGCTGGGACCTTAGCAGCCGCTACCTGGCCACCCTCACCGCCGCCGTCGAGGTGGCCCTCTGCAGGCTACAGTACTACCTCGACAGGACCGCTCGCTACCAGGTGAGTTCCGGAGATGGAGCTGTACTAAAAGCCGCATAGGAGGAGCAGTCAAGACGTCACAAACTCGAAGCCGACATCAACCCTGTTAGTTGTCCTAAATATTAGGTTCTGATCGGACTGTTTTGATCCAAAATTGATGTGTTAATCGTTTTGATTATAATCTAAAGTGTAGATAAATCGTAAATGTGCTCGGACATTTTCTTTTATATAAATGAATTTTGGTTGCAGTGTTTACTATTATTATTATAGTGGTTTTACCTCTGTTATTTGACTGTAGATTTCACATCAGTCCAGCTCTAAAAGCTCTCTGGGTGATCACTGAGAGACAGAAAGAAGAAATCGATCAAACAGAGCAAAATGCGTTCTCTGTATTTTCGGGAAGAGAACACACACCGAACATCAGTATCGTCAGTCGGTGTTAACCCTGTGGCTGGATTCCCCACTCGCCTCCGCCCCCCCCCCCCCCCCCCCCCCCACCCAGTGAGCAGCAGTAAATGGCAGCTTCTTTGGCGTCTTTAAGCAGTCCTGAGGCTGCAAATACACGCAGTACAATCTCACAGACAGCTCCTACTGGAGCTGTGCCCTGCGTGCATTTGCAGTCTCAGGACTGATTAAAAACGCCAAAGAAGCGGCCATTGACAGCTGCTCACTGGAGCGGAGAACTGCATCAGAGTTAAGGAAAATACTGGGTTATCAAAGCAGCCTTTTCATCGCATACTTCTCTTTGCTGTTCTAAACATAAACAGAAAGAAAGTTGCATTAACGAGGCGACATGCGTCGTATTACTAGATGGCATACGCATTGAAGACCAGAAAAGCGTCTGAAAATGTTCTGTCACAGCCACACTGTGAATTTAAAAAACTATTATAGAATGCAAATGCTGTTACTTTTACGATCTGTCTTGGCGTAGTTATGACGTCGCTCACTACATGACGTCATGAGTCAATGCCGACGACACCTATCCTTAAGATAAAGCAAATGTTATTTTTGGTTATTTTGTAATATATGAATATTACGGGGACAGTCTGATCTGTAGCGTAGTTATCGGTCTGTGATAGGTTGGCAGCTGACAGTTCGGTTGTGACTTGGCGAAACCAACGAATGTCACTTTTTTTTCCTCAGATGATTCGGTCCGATGCAAACACACTTTCTCATGTTATGATATTTGAAACTTTTTGTTTTGCTGGGAAGGCATTACGCACCCAAACCCCTACATCTTCCAGTGGGTTCACGATATTTTAAATATTTAACTGATTCGAGACTATGTGCGAGCACAGGAGCAGCAAGACTACAGGACTAATGACGTCACCGCCACTGTAATCGTCCTCGGAACAACAAAAACTTTTTCACAGGTATTCCGGACTTCATTCTGTCTAGGAACTACTGAATAATCGTCAAAAACCTCGCAAATTGTTTTAGGTTCGTTCGTTTTCTCCCTTTTCGCGAACACAGCTCTCTAAAAGCGGGACGAACTTAGGGACGAAAATATTAACTATTTTAAATATTAGCTGTTTTAAATATTAGCTACTTTAAGTAGTGGCTGTTTGAAGTAGTGGCTGTTTGAAGTAGTGGCTGTTTGAAGTAGTGGCTGTTTGAAGTAGTGGCTGTTTGAAGTAGTGGCTGTTTGAAGTAGTGGCTGTTTGAAGTAGTGGCTGTTTGAAGTAGTGGCTGTTTGAAGTAGTGGCTGTTTGAAGTAGTGGCTGTTTGAAGTAGTGGCTGTTTGAAGTAGTGGCTGTTTGAAGTAGTGGCTGTTTGAAGTAGTGGCTGTTTGAAGTAGTGGCTGTTTGAAGTAGTGGCTGTTTGAAGTAGTGGCTGTTTGAAGTATTAAGATATGATCAAAATGTTAAATAAGCAAAAACTTACAAACTGCAAACACCCACATAGGCGAAATAGTGAAAATGTTTCTTAGGAGACGGCGTCTGCAGATAGTGTAAAAAATACGAAGGATCTCGAGACCCGACCGTAAAGTATGGAGGAAACTTTGGATCCATAGCCATCGGCCAAACCTGATGAGCTGTGTAGTGCTCGTAGACACATTCAGTGATGAAACACAGTCTGTGCGACGAAATGTGAAATTGTCCTATATGGTGGAAATTGCTTGAAGGCCATAAAAACGGTTTTCGTTTTTTTGAAGTAAGAAAGTAACTTCAAAAATCATGTGAAATCTGCTGTAAATGTAAAACGTCTTACTGAACAAAAGGTCAGTAAACTTCTGTGTTTTGTAGTAAACTGACATCCCTTTAATTCCATAGCAGATATTTATGTGAATGCATACTATTTTAATGACACCTTAGCTGTACTGCGTCTGCTGTGTTGCTCTGACTACTGGTGTGAAATTGGAAAAAAAATGTAATTGCGAAAGTTCGCAATTAAGTTCAGATAAAGAATAAACATTATATTCTGCATATAGCTGAACAAAAACACAATTGAAACGTGTGGAACACGGTGTGTTTAGAAAGTCTGAGCCGCGTACGTTATCATTTAGAGTTCAATATCCTGTACGTGTTAATTGCTCTGTAAGACAGCGAAGTTACACGAATTGGAACGACTGCCTCAACGGAAAGTCCGCAGCACGTAGAGCTGTTCACTACTGAATATTTGAGACACGTCTGTAGAGCTGCAGTTTAAAAGGCGCTGCAGTCTGGAACCGCAAGACCGCTACGGTCGCAGGTTCGAATCCTGCCTCGGGCATGGATGTTTGTGATGTCCTTAGGTTAGTTAGGTTTAACTAGTTCTAAGTTCTAGGGGACTGATGACCTCAGCAGTTGAGTCCCATAGTGCTCAGAGCCATTTGAACCATTTTGTAGAGCTGCATGTGGTATTGTTGTGCGGTCCTGCAAGTTATGCTTACGAATCGTAGCGTAATGTTACAGCAGGAGCTGAAATGAACTTCGTTGTTTACTTGCGTATTCTAAAACAAGCGGACAAATCCGACGAAGCCTTCTAGCTTGGCAATACAGCTTCCTCTTACAATGCTGGACAGCGATGTAAGTCAGTCTCAAATAATTAACGAATTTGATGTTAACGGGTCATTAAACAATAACAGAAATACTATTCTAGCTAGACTTAACTATTAGCGTAGATTAAAGTTGGAAAGTCTACCTAGGGATAATAGGAGCACCTCTACTGCCGAATGTATGAAATAGTGCAGTCTATCTGCAATACACGATTGTCTCACTGCGAGTGGGGGTTCTAAAGCGAATTGAGACAACAGAACACTGACAGTTTATTTAATTCATTTTGGTATTTTTGAGTCCTCATTCTTCTGACTGGTTTGATGCGGTCCGCTACAACTTCCATTCCTGTGCCAACTTTATCTGAGAGTGGCACTTACAACCTACGTCCTCAGTTATCTGCTGGATGCATTCCCATCTCTGTCTTCCTCTACAGTCTTTGCTCTATACAGCTACTAGTATCATAGGAGTCATGACCTACCATCCTGTCCCTTCTTCTTGTCAATGTTTTCCGCAAATTTTTTTCCGATTAGCGCCGAACCTCCACCTTCATTACCTTCTCAGTCTACCTAATTTTCAACATTCGTCTGTAGCACCATATCTCAAATGCTTCGATTCTCTTCTGTTCCGGTTTTCCCCCAGTCCATGATCAAATACCATACAATGCTTTGCTCCAGACTTACATTCTTAGAAATTTCTTCCTCAAATTAAGGCCTATGTTTGATACTGGTAGACTTCTCTTGGACAGGAATGTTCTTTTTGCCACTGCTAGTGTGCTTTCGATGTCCTTGCTACGTCCGTCATCGGTTGTTTTGCTGCCTAAATAGCAGAATTACTTAACTTCTACTTTCCGACCATCAATCCTGATATTCAGTTTCTCGCTGTTGTCATTTCTGCTATTTCTCATTACTTTCGTCTGTCTTCGGTTTACTCTCAATCCGTATTCTGTACTCGTTAGACTGTTCACCCCATTCAGCAGCTAATGTAATTCCTCTTGGCTTTCACTCAGGGTAGGAATGTCATCAGGGAATCGTATCACTGATATCCTTTCACCTTGAATTTTAATGCCACTCCTGAATCTTTTTTTTATTTCCAACATTGCTTCTTCGGTGTACAGATTGAACAGTACGGCCAAAAGACTACATTCTTCTCTTATACCCTCTCCGTCTTTTCCTATAGCTTACCCCAATTTTTCACGGAATTTCGAAGAACTTGCACCATTTTACATAGTCGAACGCTTTTTTCAGGCTCCTATGAACTCGTCTTGATTTTTCTTTAGTCTTGCTTCCATTATCCAATTGCCTCTCTGATGCCACCTTTGCTGAAGCCAAACGTACCACCAACTAACAATCCTGTTCTCTTTTCGATTCTTCTGTATGTTATTCTTGTCAGCAGCTTGGCGCATGAGCTGTTAAGCTGATTGTGCGATAATTCTCGCACTTCTCAGCTCTTGCAGTCATCGGAATTGTGTGGCTGATGTTTTTCTGAAACTCATATGGTATGTCGGCAGACTCATACGTTCAACACACCAAGGTGAATAGTCGCATTGTTGCCACTTGCACCCAATGATTTTAGAAATTCTGATGGAATTTTATCTATCTCTTCTGCCTTATTTGATATTAAGTCCTCCAAAGCACTCTTAAATTCTGGTTCTAATACTGGATCCACTGACTCTTCTAAATCGACTCCTGTTTCTTCTTATATCACATCAGACATATTTTCCGTCTCAGAGGCATTCAGTGAACTTTTTCACCTATCCACACTCTTCTGCATTTAACAGTGGAATTCCCGCTGCACCCTTAGTGTTACAAACCTTGCTTTTAATTTCACCGAATGTTATTTTGACTTTCCTACATGCTGAGTCACTTTCCAAGTCATTTTTTTTTCTCAATTTATTCACATTTTTCACTTAGCCTTTTTGTCTTAGCTTCCCTGCACTTCCTATTTATTTCATTCCTCAGCGACTTGTATTTCTGTATTCCTAAACTTCTCTGAACATTTTTGTACTGCCTTCTTTCACCGATCAACTGAAGTATTTCTCCTGTTACCCGTGGTTTCTTCGCAGTTACTCTCTTTGTAACTATGTTTCTCTTTCCAACTTCTGTGATTGCTCTTTTTAGAGATGTCATTCCTCTTCAACTATACTGCCTACTACGCTATTCCTCATTGCCGTGTCTATAGCCTTAGAAAACTTCAAGAATATCTCGTCATTCTTTAGTGATTCTGTATCCCACTTCATTGCATATTGATTCTTCCTGACTAATTTCTAAAACTTCAGTTAACTGTTCATCATTATTATATTGTGATCTGAGTCTATACCCGCTCCTGGGTACGCCTTACAATGAAGTAACTGATTTCGGAATTTGTCTGACCATGATACAATCTAACTGAAATCTTCCCGTATCAACCGGCCTTTTCCAAGTACACCTCCCCTTTTTGTGCTTCTTGAACAGAGTATTCACTGTTACTAGCTGAAATTTATTGCAGAACTCAATTAACCTTTCTCCTGTCTCATTCCTTGTCCCAAGCCAGTATTCTCCTGTAACCTTTACTTCTACTCCTTTCCCTACAACTGCACGCCAGTCCACCATGACTATTAGATTTTCATCTCTTTTTACATACTGTATTACCCTTTAAATATCCTCATGCACTTGCTCTATCACTTCATGTTTGGCT
Source organism: Schistocerca americana (assembly GCF_021461395.2). NCBI lineage: Eukaryota > Metazoa > Arthropoda > Insecta > Orthoptera > Acrididae > Schistocerca > Schistocerca americana. The sequence goes on along the minus strand of NC_060120.1, from coordinate 276,405,100 downwards.
TGCGACGTCTGCATGTACAGTATACCTGAACTGTCGTTGTCGGTGCTGCTTTGCTGTCGATTCTGACTAGAACAACCCTATCACTGAACTGAACATTTTGATATTGCCTTCCTAAATAAAGATTTCGGCGATATCTGTAATGTAGTCTTCTGTCTATTTAAGGTTGCAAAGTGAAAGTACGTTTGAGTCGGTGATGCCAGCTTGCATGTCACGAGAAATTCGAATACTTAATAAGCAATTAAGGTTCTAATTCAGAACACAGCGAGTCATCAGAGGCTACATACATTTCAAGACTGCTTCAAATTGTACCTTCGAAACGGTGAATACAACGCAGCTGATTCGAGCAGTGACTATATCAACAAAGTAACTAGACGTCCTAAACCCATGACATTGCAAGTAACGGCTTAAAACTTTTTTTTCCCTTATCCGACTGTTACTGGTTTGGTGATAACCACTACTACTTCTTATGTTGCGTCAAACTTTTCTCAACTAGCATGTATAAGCAATGTTCACAGTTATTTGTTAAAAAACATTCGAAATACAAGATCGTACAAAATAACTTTTATTTAAGTCGACCGGTTTCAACAGCACTAGTTGTCATCTTCAGGTCTTAAGCATTTTTGTGGAGTAAGAAATGTTCATTTTACGCTGACCTCATGCACAAGACGTCAAGTGGATAAAATTCAGCACGTTATAACCGTTTGTCATCGCTAACGTACTTAAAAACACACAGAATCTTGTCCAAAAAACCATGCCCATTTACATACTGCTCACAGATGCTTGTTACAAGACACAAATACATACCACATAGCACATCTGTTCACGTATGTTGGACACGTACTAAACATGCACTGTTGGAAACATCTGTCTCGAATAACAATTATTTTGTGCCATCTTGGCTTCTGAATAGTTTCTAACAGTTAAAACAGATCGCCCTTTATATTCTCATAATGAGAAAATTTCCTCAATTATTTGTTCTATACAGTGTCCCAAAATAATGTATAGACTCTTTGAAACTGAACATCTCTTTAATGAAAGGGGTTATAAATACAATTTTAGTGGTGTTAGGTGCCTCATGGTACGACTTAAGGCGGTAAATGTTCCAACTGGTGCCCGTCCATCGCAATACACCGTCGACAACGACTTACGATTGAGCGACATGCCAACTAGCATCATAGGCTTGGTCAATTTTTTCTGTAAGATCATCCAGTGTGTGTGGTCTCGCAGCGTAAACTGTGTTCTTGAGAGTACCCCACAGAAGTCTAGAGGAGTTAAATCTGGAGATCGAGCGGGATAGTCCACACTACCTTTTCGTCCTATCCATCTAGCAGGCAATGTACGGCTGAGAAATGCCCTCACATCCAGATGAAAGTGAGGTGGCGCCCCATCCTGTTGAAAGTAATAATCTTCATTTCCAAACACAACGCTAAGACCAGGAGATGTTATTTTCAATATTTCCAAGTATCAGTCCACTCCAGATTGTTATTCCTGGTAGATTAACATGCCTTTGTTCGGTTGCGTATGGTTTCTCCCAGGCCCGGTACACGCAATTACGGTGGTTAATTGTTCCATAAAGTTTAAACGTCGCTTTTTATCTGATGAAAGAATTCGATCTTGGAAACGTTGCTCTTCTACACATCTGTTAATGAACCACTCACAAAATTAGCTTCGCCTATCAAAATCATCCTCGATAAGAGCAAGGAGAGGTCTTGGAATGTGAGGCTTAAAGTTCTGAGGCCTCAAAATTCTATAAACACTGCTTCTGCAGATCCCAGTCTCACGAGAGCATTGCGTCACAGATTTCTTGTCTTGTCTTGTTTGCCTGGATTACTGCATCAACAATCTTACTGTCTATTGAACTTCTTTCGTCCGCCATGTCCATTCTTCATATTGTGCACCGTTCCTTCGACTTCACACTTATCTCTCATTCTTGTAATTGTTTCTCTTGTCGGTGGTGGTGGTGGTGGTGGTGGTGGTGGTGGAGGTGGTCCACATTCAACTCTCCAACGTCGGCGTACCGCACTCACATTATCTGTTTTCCAGTAACACTTTAGCACCCATTTCCGTTGTTCAAACGATAACGCCATGTTTACTGACAATCCTGAAACAAAAGAAAGCATTGTTTTGTTTTTCACCGCCTTCTAAATTATTACCCATAAGAACTGTATCTGTCTCCTTTAATTAAAGAGATATTCTGTTGCAAAGAGTGTATACATTATTTTGGGACACCCTGTTTATATTCCGATTTGTCTTTACATACATTTTCTGCAGTCCACGGCTCCCTATAGTACTACGGAAGTTATTCCCAGATATCTAAACACCCATCCCACCCTCCTGTCTCTTCTTCAATTAATTTTTTTCCAGATGCTAGTTTTTTGCCGATTCTGCGGAGAATCACTCCTGTCAGACTACGTCTCATCATAGCATCCTTTTGTAACATCACTTCTCAAAGATTTTGATTCTCTGTTTTATCACGGTCCACGACTGGTTTCTCACATGCAGCTGTCTTCCGCACAAATATTCCCAAAAATTTCTTTCTGAAGTTAAGGTTTGATGTTAGTAATATCTCTGACGGTTTATTTTCAGCGCAGTGGACAGGTTTTGATGGTCATTTTTCTGGCGTTAGCAGTCGGTTACGAGGCTGCGAATGCGTGCAGGACATAACACCAGTAGAGAGCGCCCACTGCAGTGGACTGTGTGCATTTGCAGCCTCGGGATCGGTTGAAAAAGCCAAAGAAGCGATCATTAACACTTGTCACTGTAGCAGACGCTATGCGCTATAGGTTTGAATATTTTGAAACAACAGACAAGAGAGGGAATAGAGCTGTCTGCAATGGGGACGTAAACGTAATTGTTCAATGCATAAAAAATAGTCCCGACTCATTCGTTGACATCGCCAGTTCCCAAAGAGATTGTTACCTCCCAAGCGAAACTGCGTCAGGTCAAGCGAAACATTAGTTACTACCTTTATTTCAAAAGTATCGATGGTGACGTCACTAGTCATGGGAAGGCGGTATTGCGAACTTCACTACATTCTCGTAGGCTGTATAATTATGGCGCATTTTTGACAAACATTCGCTACGCAATTCAGCTGTACTTCTACAGTGAAGCCACGTCAATAAATATAAAATGAAATTATCTTACTGGTTGCGCTATGTCATGTAAATAGATAATTTAATCCGGTATTAACTGTTGTCTCTCTCATTTCACATATTTTCTTAAAATTCGGTTTCGTTGTTTCGGTATGAAAAGTAAGATACGCACTACAACACTTCTGTTCCACGTTATAGAACCTCACAGAGACGTGTAACTCGACAGGGAGCTCACCGCTCTTTGGTGAGTTCGTGCTTGGCTACCATGGGGCCCCAGTCTTTGCAGCATCTTTTCCTATCCGCGCTGCGTGCCTATCCTCTTGGTATTCCTTTTCCCCTCCCTTAGGGAACATGACTGGGATGTTTTTGGGAAGGTGTTCTGCATTTTCAGCAGCCTGACATCAGCATAGTCCTACCGCCGTTTTTTCGTTCGTTTTTTCTTTCTTCGTATCCATTCTCCTATCCTTCCTCCACTTTGCCATTTGAGCTTCCTCTTTTTCATCTTCCTCCCTGTGCGCTGCTGGAGGCCGGCCCACGCGTTTGACGCATAACAGCTGACTGTGTAATGCGTAATTCCCAGTCCCGGGTCCACAGGTAGGATTCGCATGTACCACCTGGTACAGGCCAGTCCCGGGGACGGGTGATTGCCTGAACTGCTACCTTTCCATATTGCCAATTGGTCTCTTGTTTGGGAGGTGTGAACAGTCACCTAAGGCAGGTGAGCCCGTCTCTGACGGAGGGCGGGGGGGGGGGGGGGGGGGGGGTGCTGTTTGTTGGAAGAAGCACGCCATTGGAGACGATGGCAGTCATGGGGATTTGGGGATTTTCTCGCAATGAACCGATCTTCATCTTCCCAGTCTACCTTACTAAACGTAAACAGAATGAAGCTAACGAGTCAAAGACCCTCCCTGCGTCACCTCTGTCCCTTGTGGTTTTGCGTACTGAAGATGGTCAGTCCTTCTGCTATGGTTAAGCAGAAATGTGTAGATGCAGTTGTCGACCTTTGAAATCCTACTCTCGATTATGCAATGGCACTCTGCTTCTACATCTACATCTACATCCATACTCCGCAAGGCACCTGACGGTGTGTGGCGGAGCGTACCTTGAGTACCTCTATCGGTTCTCCCTTCTATTCCAGTCTCGTCTCGTATCGTTCGTGGAAAGGAGGATTGTCGGTATGCCTCTGTGTGGGCTCTAATCTCTCTGATTTTATCCTCATGGTCTCTTCGCGAGATATACCTAGGAAGGGGCAATATACTGCTTGACTCTTCGGTGAAGGTATGTTCTCGAAACTTTGACAAAAGCCCGTACCGAGCTAATGAGCGTCTCTCCTGCAGAGTCTTCCACTGGAGTTTATCTATCATCTCCGGAACGCTTTCGCGATTACTAAATGATCCTGTAACGAAGCGCGCTGCTCTCCGTTGGATATTCTCTATATCTTCTATCAACCCTATCTGGTACGGATCCCACACTGCTGAACAGTATTCAAGCAGTGGGCGAACAAGCGTACTGTAACCTACTTCCTTTGTTTTCGGATTGAATTTCCTTAGGATTCTTCCAATGAATCTGTCTGGGATCTGCCCTACCGACGATCAACATTATATGATCATTCCATTTTAAATCACTCCTAATGCGTACTCCCAGATAATTTATGGTATTAACTGCTTCCAGTTGCTGACCTGCTATTTTGTAACTAAATGATAAAGGATCTATCTTTCTGTGTATTCGCAGCACATTACACTTGTCTACATTGAGATTCAATTGCCATTCCCTGCCCCATGCGTCAATTCGCTGCAGATCCTCCTGCATTTCAGTACAATTTTCCATTGTTACCACCTCTCGATACACCACAGCATCATCTGCAAAAAGCCTCAGTGAACTTCCGATGTCATCCACCAGGTCATTTATGTATATTGTGAGTAGCAACGGTCCTATGACACTCCCCTGCGGCACACCTGAAATCACTCTTACTTCGGAAGACTTCTCTCCATTGAGAATGACATGCTGCGTCCTGTTATCTAGGAACTCCTCAATCCAATCACACAATTGGTCTGATAGTCCATATGCTCTTACTTTGTTCATTAAACGACTGTCGGGAACTGTATCGAACGCCTTGCGGAAGTCAAGAAACACGGCATCTACCTGTGAACCCGTGTCTATGGCCCTCTGAATCTCGTGGACGAATAGCGCGAGCTGGCTTTCACATGACCGTCTTTTTCGAAACCCATGCTGATTCCTACAGAGTAGATTTCTAGTCTCCAGAAAAGTCATTATACTCGAACACAATACGTGTTCCAAAATTCTACAACTGATCGACGTTAGAGATATAGGTCTATAGTTCTGCACATCTGTTCGACGTCCCTTCTTGAAAACGGGGATGACCTGTGCCCTTTTCCAATCCTTCGGAACGCTACGCTCTTCTACAGACCTACGGTACACCGCTGCAAGAAGGGGGGTAAGTTCCTTCGCGTACTCTGTGTAAAATTGAACTGGTATCCCATCAGGTCCAGATGCCTTTCCTCTTTTGAGCGATTTTAATTTTTTCTCTATCCCTCTGTCGTCTATTTCGATATTTACCATTTTGTCATCTGTGCGACGATTTAGAGAAGGAACTACAGTGCAATCTTCCTCTGTGAAACAACTTTGGAAAAAGACATTTAGTATTTCGGCCTTTAGTCTGTCATCCTCTGTTTCAGTACCATTTTGGTCACAGAGTGTCTGGACATTTTGTTTTGATCCACCTGCCGCTTTGACATGAGACCAAAATTTCTTAGGATTTTCTGCTAAATCAGTACATAGAACTTTACTTTCGAATTCATTGAACGCCTCTCGCATAGCCCTCCTCACACTACATTTCGCTTCGCGTAATTTTTGTTTGTCTGCAAGGCTTTGGCTATGTTTGTTTGCTGTGAAGTTCCCTTCGCTTCCGCAGCAGTTTTCTAACTCGGTTGTTGTACCACGGTGGCTCTTTTCCATCTCTTACGATCTTGCTTGGCACATACTCATCTAACGCATTATGTACGACGGTTTTAAACTTTGTCCACTGATCCTCAACACCATCTGTACTTGAGACAAAACTTTTGTGTTGAGCCAACAGGTACTCTGAAATCTGCTTTTTGTCACTTTTTCTAAACAGAAAAATCTTCCTACCCTTTTTAATATTTCTATTTACGGCTGAAATCATCAATGCAGTAACCGCTTTCTGATCGCTGATTCCCTGTTCTGCGTTAACTGTTTCAAATAGTTCGGGTCTGTTTGTCACCAGAAGGTATAATATGTTATCGCCACGAGTCGGTTCTCTGTTTAACTGCTCAGGGTAGTTTTCAGATAAAGCACTTAAAAAAATTTCACTGGATTCTTTGTCCCTGCCACCCGTTATGAACGTTTGAGTCTCCCAGTCTATATCCGGCAAATTAAAATCTCCACCCAGAACTATAACATGGTGGGGAAATCTACTCGAAATATTTTCCAAATTATCCTTCAGGTGCTCAGCCACAACAGCTGCTGAACCAGGGGGCCTATAGAGACATCGAATTACCATGTCTGAGCCTGCTTTAACCGTGACCTTCACGCAAATCATTTCACATTTCGGATCTCCGTCAATTTCCTTCGATACTATTGCACTTCTTATCGCTATAAACACACCTCCCCCTTCACTGTCCAGCCTGTCTCTGCGGTATACATTCCAATCTGAGTTTAGGATTTCATTACTGTTTACGTCTAGTTTCAGCCAACTTTCTGTCCCTAGTACTATATGGGCGTTGTGACCGTTTATTAATGAGAGCAGTTCTGGGACCTTTCTGTAGACGCTCCTGCAGTTTACTATTAGCACATTAATATTGTTATTCCTGTTGCATTTTGCCTACTCCTACCTTGTCGCGTCTTAGGAGGCGTCTTGTCGGGCCTAGGGAGGGGATTCTCTAACCTAAAAAACCCCCATGTGCACTCCACATGTACTCCGCTACCCTTGTAGCCGCTTCCGGCGTGTAGTGCACGCCTGAGCTATTCAGGGGGACCCTACATTTCTCCACCCGATAGCGGAGGTCGAGAAATTTGCACCCCAGATCTCCGCAGAATCGTCTGAGCCTCTGGTTTAAGCCTTCCACTCGGCTCCAAACCAGAGGACCGCGATCGGTTCGGGGAACGATACTACAAATAGTTAGCTCTGATTTCACCCCGCGAGCGAGGCTTTCAGCCTTCACCAATTCCGCCAACCGCCTGTACGAACTGAGGATGACCTCTGAACCCAGACGGCAGGAGTCATTGGTGCCGACATGAGCAACAATTTGCAGTCGGGTGCACCCAGTGCTCTCTATCGCCGCCGGTAGGGCCTCCTCCACATCTCGGATGAGACCCCCCGGCAAGCAGACAGAGTGAACACTGGCCTTCTTCCCCGACCTTCCCGCTATTTCCCTAAGGGGCTCCATCACCCGCCTAACGTTGGAGCTCCCAATAACTAATAAACCCCTCCCCCCGTGTGCCTGCTCGGACCTTCCTGAAGGAGCAGCCACATGTCCACTCACAGGCAGAGCGGGCGATGCCACACGGCCAACCTCCACATTGACCCTCCGCCTCGTGCGCCGCGAACGCCACTGAACCCGCCACTCCCCTTGGGGAGAGGGTGGCCCAACCGCGCCCAGTACCCGCGAAGATGTCTCGACAGCAGGGACAGTGGGTGAAGCATGTAACACCTGGGGTGTACCTTGCGACGCACCAGACTCCCCACTGCCGCTACACTCCGAGGCAGCAGCCTGAAGACGGCTGACCGCGGCCATCAACACGCTCAGCTATTCGTGAACAGTGGCCAGCTCCTCCTGCGTCCGTACACAGCAGTCACACATCCTATCCATCCTAAGGAATCAATTTACTGAAGAGAGTTAATCAACCTTTAACTAGACTGTTAATTCACTAATGGCGGCTGTTTATTCACTAAACTGTGGTTGCTAGCCACTTCTTGTAGAAAATGAAAATAGCACTACCTGTCTCTGGACTGTATTGAAAACAAACACTAGCACTACAGGCACTATGGTTGACTAAAGGGACTCTCTCTGACTGTATTCAAAACAAACACGAAATCTATGGAACTATTAATAGCACTCGACAATTAAAGCTTCCTAAAAGCAAAAACACACGGAAGAAGTGACAAGTAAGAAAAGTACAGTTAATACTTAAATTAAGGTAGCTCGCTGCACAGCAGACGTGAAGCAGACGGCAGTTACGACGACACCGACTCTACTGCTTTTGGAGACTACTTCCGACTCTCAAGCACAAATGCTTGAAACTTCGCTTCTCCATGGATATCCTGTTTCGTTGTGACCCATTGAACACTAAATTGTCCCCATCGTGTTATTTACACTAGGCTGCTTGATGGTCTGATTGAGGCAGATATCCAAACTTCCCTCTGATCAGAGCATCATTTCAGTCCATCAGGTGATCGAAAAGGTGGATGCATCCTTAGTGCCCACACTCACACTTTTTCTCAAGTTTGATAGAGTAGTGCTTCCACCAAAGATCAAAGCAGCCTATGAAGGTATCACAGTCCGACCGTACATTCCGAACCCGACGTGTTGCTACCAGTGTCACCGTTACAACCACACTCCAATGTCCTGTCGACAGCCAGCTAAATGTGTAACCTGTGGTAGGGATGCTCACGAGGGTAAATGTCCGCTTCTTTCTCCCCGCTGTATCAACTGGAATGGCGACCATGATGCCTCCTCCCGAGATTGTCCTGTGTATCTTGATGAGCGGGCTGTCCAGGAGATTGCGTGAAGGAAAAAGTGCCTTACCCGGTCGCTCGCAAGTTGTTGGCTAGTTGGAAACCCTGCATTCTACCATCCGGCACTTCCAGTACTGTCCCTGCTACATCTCGCTCCACGAATGACATGGCCGCGCAGACATGCGACTTCAAATTCAGAACCATGAGTGTAAAATCGCTCATTGTCACGGTAGCATCACCGTCTCCTTTTCTTCTAGCTGTGCAACAAGCCACTAAATTTTTATCTCACACGACGAAATTTCCTGCTACACAACCAGCAGGTCAGAAAGGATTGAAGGAATACTCCCGTGAAGACATATTACGTCCCTGCAGCCAACAAACAACTAAACAACATGAATCATGTGACAACCTCAAACAAAGGCAGACGGTCTTCTCTTCCACCGACTCGGAGATCCTCTTCAATGATGGCGCCACGTGATACCCTCACCTCCGTTTCGCCGGTGCTCACCGGCAATCTTTTTTTCTGCCCTGGACCCCGCAGACGGACCGCGGGAGAATGCTGACGCCTCTTTAGGTCTCATGGAGCAGGATCCTCCAGCGTCTGCTCTCTTCTGTAGTAGATTTTTCGGAGGCCGGTACTCGGCAGCCACCAGGGTGACACACCTTCATTTTTTACTTCCTCCGCTTTCCTTGTCACGACTCTCAGCCAATGGAACGTTTGCAGCCTTATATCCAACAAGGAGGAATTACGGCCGATCTTCGGGTTGCAGCATCCACTTATTCTCTGCCTCCAGAAAACAAAATTGCGTCCTCACGACCGCTTTGGCCTCTCGCATTCCTTTCCAGTCCCTTTTGAGCTTCCCCACAAGGACGGCATTCCCTCTCATGGGGCAGCCCGCACTTGCGTGGTTCTTCTTTACTTTCGGTGCATTGCTGGCTGTTGCCCTCAGCGCCGCATTTGAGACATATAGGTGGCATTGTACAATGACGCGTGATGTGTCGAAATCTCTGGCATCTATAACACCGCACAGGCATCGAGATTTCGGCGCTTCTCCACCTTGATGTTAAAGTTGTAGAACCGTATGATGATGAATATTTCGCGGTGAGCTGGCGTGTCTGGTAGTATGAAGACTTGGTGTCAAGTCAGCTGATTTGTTCCTGGCATGCGATGGTAGTCAACCCTTATGGCGACCCCCTGTGGGTCTGGGGGTACGAACAGGCCTGAGGTATTCCTGCCTGTCGTAAGAGGTGACTAAAAGGAGTCTCACACCTTTCAGTCTTTTATGTGATGGTTCCCTGTAGGGTCTGACCATTTTTCAAAATTTTCCCGAAGAGCGAGCCAATTAGGGAAGGGCGCCTTACATGGTGAATCTTGTCCATCGTGCATTGAGATCTTTAGCCCACTTTCTCGTTGTCGCATTGCAGTCCCGCCCATTCTCCATCTCTTGGGCGAGGACACCTTCCTGGGTGCATTTTCCACCATTCACTATGAAGTGTCACTTTCTGTGCTGACGATGACCATGGACTTCTTTCTATCTCATATCAAGCACAGTAGCCAGTCCGTTGTGGTAGGACTGCCTTGTACACTATTGTTTGTAGCCCACTGACAACACAGAGATCGCTCTCCTGATGCCTGCGCCACTAACTCCCCATTTATGCCAAGGAGTAGGTGCCAGTCACCCTGGGGCATCGGGACTCCCAGCAATGGCCATGCTGCCAGGTGGCCTTTGCTGTGGCTGGGTTGCTCCGATGGGGAGGGCCCCTATTTGGAGTGGGTGGCATCAGGACAGATGACACACCATGAAGTGTAGTGCATCATCTCTTGCTGGAGGTCCGCCGCCAGGTGTCTCTAAGTGGGGAAAGTTTAACTTAAATGCTAAGAAATATAACCCCAAGTCGTTTCCCACCCTGGCCACACCAATGCCACGCTATGGATGGCGGTGAAGCTTATTCGCCCTGGTATCTCGTATGTGGGAGAGCTGATGGGAAATCTTTCATGTCCATGAAGCCTCAGTTTTTTGTGGAGCATTTGGAGAACAGTTTTGGTGAGGTTGAGATCTTGTTCAAAATGCGCTCTGGGTCAGTTTTGATAAAAAAGGCATTTTCTGCCCAGTCACGGGCATTACCCACTTGGGGCAAGTTGGGGGATATTTCTGTTTCCATCACGCCTCATAAGAGCTTAAGTAAGGTCCAGGATATTACATTCCACAGGGACCTTTTGTTTTGCAGTCTGACGGCGAGCTGCGCGCCAATTTAGAGCGTCGAGGTGTTAATTTCGTCCAGCACGTCCATCAGGGTCCAAAGGATAACCAGGTTGCCACCGGTGCCTTCATCTTGGCCTTCGAGGGTGACACATTGCCCAAGAAGGCCAAGGTGATGGTCTACCACTTTGACATCAAGCCATATATCCCTCCCCCAATGTGGTGCTTTAAGTGCCGGAAGTTCGGCCACAAGTCTTCTGTGTCAACTGCTGACAGCATGAATCACCTTGCTCGCCAGACCAAGGTTTTACAGAGAGAGAGAAAAAAATCGTGGAATATAAGACCCAGGACCGACTGACCTACACTGAGGCTAAGAGGAAATATGAGCGCCTACATCCTGTGGCTATACCCTCCTCATACGCTGCTACTATGAGACCAGTTCTCGTCTCGTCGTTTCCTCAAATACCTGTCGCCTCTCAGTCCTGGGAGATTACTCCTGCGCCCTAGAGGGTGGGGGGCACTTCCCTCCCTGTTGATCCTCTACCAACCACTTCAGGAGCAACACCCTGCCAACCATCAGGGATTTCAGTCCCCACTTCTTTGCCAGAAAAGCGTAAGGCTACTATGGCTCCTCTCGCTAGGGACAGGTCTATTGGGTCACTCTCTTCCCACGTTTCTGCTAGTGGGAAAGATGACACCCGCCAGCAGCTGAAGAGCCGAAAAGAATGTGGTCGTAGGACTTCACGCTCATCCTCCGTCCCAGAGACTGATTCAGTGAAGTCCTCCCAGCCAGGGAAAGCCAAGGAACAGCGCGATATATCCAAAAAGAAGACCCCTAAGAACAAGGAAGCCGGCGCCCTCAGCGTTGCGTGTACTCGACTCAGTGTACCACTGTGGCGTTCGCCTAGCGAAGGGAGCTTTTAGTTCGAGTCTGGTGACCAGTGTCCTGATGGAGGCTGGAGTCCACCCATTGCAGATCTGACGTGCACAACTGCTCGCCAGTTACGTTGCACATGTTCGTAGTTCTCCTGCGCATCCGAATTACCACCTCCTTTTTCCACCCACAATAGTTCGTCTCCTGCATCGGCGGCCCAGGTCAGGGCTAACAATTGCGATTCACATGTGAATCCTTCTGTCTCAGTTGGAGTCCTTCCCTTTACTACCTCGCACCGAGGTCCGTCCACATACATCTTCATGGTGTACACCTAGGCTGCAGATTCGTCTGGACATTTCACATGACCTAAGGACTCAGTTACTCCTGCCGTTCTCTGATGTCACTTCCGCTCGGATTCTTGACATGTTCCGGTGCTCTGAAGTGGTTTACACCGATGGCTTGATGTCTTGTGGTCATATTGGAATCCCCTACGTCCATGGAGGCCATTTTGAACAGCATTCCTTGCCCAATGGCTGCAGTGTATTCACTGCAGAGCTGGTGGCCATCTCTCGTGCGCTTCAGTATATCCGTCCATGCGCTGGGAATCGTTTCTTCTGTATACAGACTCCTTGAGCAGCCTACAAGCTGTCGACCAGTGCTACCCCGGCCATCCTTTGATAACGTCCATCCAGGAGTCTATATCTTGGACCCATCCTGTCGTTCAGTGGCGTTTGTGTCGACCCCAGGACACGTCGGCATGCCAGGCAACGGACTTGCTGACAGGCTGGCCAAACAGGTTATGCGGAAACTGCTTCTGGAGATGGGCATCTCTGAAGCTGAGCTGCATTCTGACTTACGCTGTATGGTTTTTCGGCTTTGGGAGACGGAATGGCACAACAGTACACACAACAAATTGTGTATCATTAAGGAGACTACGAATCTGTGGAAGTCTTCCATGCAGGCCTCTCGCAGGGAATCAGTTGTCCTCTGCCAGCTCCGCACTGGCCACGCTTGGGCGACCCACGGTTGCGTCCTGCTCCGTATAGACCCACCTGAGTGTCGGTGGGCGCCCGGTTGACAGTGGCCCATATTCTGGTGCACTGTCCCACATTGACTGCCCAGCGACGAAATCTTGGGCTACCGGACTCGTTGCCGCTAATTTTGTCTGACTACGTCTCATTGGCTGATTTAGTTTTAAGTTTTATTCGTGAGGGTGGGTTTTATCATTTGATCTAAGTTTCAGCGCATGTCCTTTGTCCCTCTGTGTCCTCCACCCTAGTGCTTGTAATGTGTTGCAGAGTGGCTGGCTTCTCCTTTATTTTCATGGTCAGCCAGCCATGGTAATCTGCTTTGTTGTATTAATATCTTCATCCAGTTTCCTACGTTTCTGTTGTTTCCTTGTCTCCTTTTGTCCATTTACATGTTTGTTGATCTTCATCCTACTTGTGATTTTTCCTTTCATTCCGTTTTGTCAGTCTCGTTTGTTTTATTCTCACACATGTGGTATTGTTTTATTCGGAACCAGGGACTGATGACCCCGTAGTTTTGTCCCTTTGCTTCTCTTTCAATTCAACCAACCAACCTCTCTGGGTGGAGTCATGCTGCTCATCCAGGACGACGTTCATAGTCAAGCCATTTCCTTGAACGCTCGACTGCAAGCTGTTGCAGTCCACATTCTCCTTCCTCAGTTAACCTTTTCCCTTTGAACTGTTTACATCCCTCCGTCATTCAGTGTGACCAGGGCAGACTTCCTCCAGCTTACTGGACAGCTCCCGCATCCCTTTATGCTGCTCGGTGACTTTAATGTGCACCATCTCCTATAGGGATCGCCCAGAACCTGTCCAAAGAGAGTGCCCTCTCGGCTGAACTTCTCATTCAACTTTACCTCTTCTGCCTTAACCCACGTTCCTTTCAGACTCCACGCACATCTACTCTCATTTGGAGTTCTCATTCTGCACTGCCCAGCTTGTCCGTCGTCTCGAGTGGTCCGTTCTCTCAGACATGTACTCGAGTGACCATTTCCTGTGTGCTATTTGTTTGCTGACTCCTACCCCACCTATGTGCACACTTAAATGGCAGCTTCCTAAGGCTGACTGGAGGCTTTAATCCTCCCTGGCGACTTTCGACGAACGACTTTTTCCAGATGTGTGGCCAGGTAGAAGACCCTACCAACACTATCGTTAGCGCCGCAAAAAGTTTCGTTCCTCGCACTTAATAATCACCGAACCGTGTTGCCGCCCTTTGCTGGACTGTGGTGTGCCGCGACACAATTCGTGCACTCAGACGTGCTCTCCACGTTTTTAAACAGTCATCCTACGATGGCGAACTGCATTCGTTGTAAACAGTTGCGTGCGCGATGTCGTCCCATTCTTCGGGACAGCAAAAAAGCTCGCTGGATTACGTTTACTAATTCTTTTAACAGTTCCACTACCTTTTCCGTCGTGTGGCCCAACCTCCGACGGCTCACTGGGACCAAGGTCCTTTTCCTGACTTCCGGCCTGGCCGTAGCAGACACCTTTATCCAGGAAACCGGTGTGCCTTACGATTCCGTCACGAGCGACATCCTTATTGCTATCGCCATTAACCCTATTATGGCTTGTCTCCTACTGGGCATCTCTGGCTCCCTTTTAGTTGATGATCTTACCGTCTACTGCAGTTCTGCACGGACTTATCTCATTGAGCGGCGTCTTCAGCGTTGTCTCGATCGTCTTTAGGCGTGGAGCACCAATAATGGCTTCAGCTGTTCCAGTGGCAAAATCTGTAATGTGAATTTCTGGCGGCGCAATGGATTTCATCCAATGTCTTCACAGCTTGGACCTGTTGCTCTTCTGTTCGTTGAAGCTACGAAATTCCTGTGGCTCGTGCTCAATAGGAAACTTTCTTGGTCCACCCGCATGTCTTACCCGGCCGCCCACCGTACGTGAACCTCAGTGCCCTACGTGTCCTCAGCGGTATTTCATAGGAAACGAATCGGACCACCCTCCTCCCTTGTACCGGTCCCTAGTCCGTTCGAAACTCGACTATGGGAGTTTCATTTATGCATCTGCACGTCCGTCCATCTACTCAATACTGTCAACCATCGTGGTATCCGTTTGACTACTAGCGGCTTTCACACTAGCCCAGTTGAGTCTGTATGCAGAACCTGCCGACCTGCTGCTGTTACACCGTGATTTTTTTTTTTCCTCAGCAGATACGCATGCTCTTTGTCTGCCATGCCTGGCTACCCATTCCGTGCAGCCTCCTTCGATGACTCCTCTGACCGCCAGTATCGGGGGCGTCCCTCTTCTGTTTCCTCCTTGAGTTAACTTTCGGCTATTGCTCTGGCAGCTCAATTTCACGCTACCTGCCGCTTTCTCAATGGGTGTGAACTCTTCACCACCTTGTCCTCGTGCAGCAGCCCGGTTTCGCATCAGACTTTATTCGGGTCCTAAGGACACTACTCCAGACTCGCTCTATCGCTGTAAGTTACACTACCTTCGCACGGAACTTCGCAATACTATCTTTGAGTACACTGATGGCACTCGGACTGACCGTGGTGTCGGGGTCATTGGCACCGACGATTTTCGGTATCGGGTTCTGGAAACTACTCAGTATTTACTGTGGAGCTATTCGCCATGTATCAGGCCTTGCAGTACATCCGGCGACGCAGACTTTTCAATTGTCATCTTCTCTGACTGTCTGTTCCCTTCAGAGCCCCTGTGTGCCCTCCACTGTCGATCCCTTAGTACAACAGGTCCAGGAAAGCTTTCACTTGCCCACTCGTGATGGAGCCACTGTGACGTTTATGTGGATCCCTGGTCACGTCGGTCTGACAGGTAACGAGGCCGCAACACTACTGCCAAGGCTGCAGTCCTCGCACCTCGGCCCGCTAGTTCTTCCATTCCCTCAGATATTCTTTGTGTTGTCGTCTTTCAGCAGGTGGTGTCACTTAGGTGGCACCACTGGTCTTCCCTTCATGGGAACAAGCACTGGGGAACTAAACCTCTACCAGAGGCTTGGCCGACTTCCTCTCGGCCGTCTCCCCATGACGAGATCATTTTAGCTAGGCTGCGTATTGGGCACTGTCTTTTCAGCCATCGCTATTTGTTAAGTGGTGATCCCTCACCACTTTGTGCTCATTGTCATCAACCTTTAACGGCTCTTCATTTCCTGACGGAATGTCTTTTTAACCCTCACGTTCTAATTTGTGTGCCGTCTGAGTTATCGGCCGTTTTAGCAAAAGACGCGCGTGCTGTCGACCGCATATTACTTTTTATCCGACATAGGAATATGGCGTTGTCTTTATGGCGTCTTTTATGGCCCTGCCTCCAAGTGAAAGTATCTACTTCTAGCTGTCTTTCCTGTCGTCAGTACAGCTTAAGGTGTAGTAGCTTTTAACTTCTTATTCGTCTCCGAGTTCTACTGTTCCGACAAGGACGCGTATGACCTTAGTCGTTTTTTGAGTCCTAAAACAAAAAGAAAGAAAGCAAGAGACTTGTAACTCATGTCTATGAACTGAAATGGTTTTTTGCTCCTCCTGAAGTTCCGTCACTCACCACTTTGTCATGTGCGCAGCAAGTCGGTTCAAGCTGGCAGAAAACTTGGCTCTCGGCTTTATACAGTATTTCAGAGGTACCCAGTTATATGTAATTCGTAGATATAAAAGATATGAAGCAAGCGACATTTCTACCCTATCCCAGAAAGGGCACATCAGACTGATCTACGAAAGTCGGACATCGTGTGGTGGTTATCGCCATTAAGATCGAACATGTTAGGGCTCCAAGATAGTGGTAAATACATACAGAATTTTCAGAACCGAAAGCAACTGTAGGCACATTAGAAAACTTAGAACTTTCCTCAGAAAGATGATACTGTCAATGGAGGATGAGAGACTAATATTTTTATATTGCTAAAACGATAACAAAATTGGGAAATGTGGTTATCTGTTGCAACCAGCCAGTGGCCATCATCAGACTGACTACACAAAAAAAGAGAAGACCAAAACAATCATTAAAGAATCTACAAAATATGCAAGACAATTACATATGTGAATGATGAAAAAGAATAAAATTGTCACTCTTCAAGCTTTCCCGGCGGATATGTTGTAAATAGTCTTCATGGGCTTGCTGCCGGATCACATTGTGCAAATTCCACAATATTTCCTGCTGTGGAATTTGCACAATGTAATCCGGAGGCAAACCCTTGAAGACTATGTACAAGAATAAAATTATTCCTACGTGCTTATGGTGCAAGATATTTTGAGAGCTTCCCATTGCTTTATCAACATAGCTGAAGACAAGACTAGTGTTGATGGTGTCGAGGTGGAGTGCAATCTCCGTGTTTTTTCATACATAAAGTGTGCAAGTTGTTTTAAGAATATTTCACTCTAGTGTTTTCTTTTGTTAATAAAGTTTTAAACTCTAACAGAACAATTCCAATCGAAATTCTATGGGGATCATGTTAGTCCAAATATAAAGTATTAATTATATTTTGAAACATTTTTTTCAGTACAAAGTACATTTTTGTATTACATGTGAAAAATTAAAAACTTCACCCAAATTACTGAGGTAAGAGACGGCCGTAAACAAACAAACGATTACTCGTTCATTCACAATGTGGAAGAGGAGACATTGTTCTCAGATACTCGACGTCAGTCCTAGAGGACACCAAGAATAGGATGGAATGTGAGATTTTCACTTTAAAGTTCTCAGATACGTTTAGTCCAAGGTAGGAACCATTTCTGAAATGGTCACAAGAGTTACAAGAAAGTACTGGTGTCAGAGGGCAGTCGAATAGTGAGCAACAACTAAGGAGAAATGATTCACTGATTTATTTATTTATTTTTAGTCAACACTTGCACCTCATGCATTTTAAACAGGTCACACGTGACTGACTTATGGAACTGTTTGAATTTTCAGGTAGATATGGAAGCACATCACCCCCTCCACAACTTCAAAATCTCCAGCATAGACACGTCATTCCGGGCAGATATGGCGAATTACCTGCGGGCCTTGCGGAAAGACATTTTGCGGCTGGAGAGCGCACGGAAGGCGATGAGGGCGGCGCTGGGGGTGCAGCCGGCAGAAGTGTTGGCCCGCGCAGCGCAGTCCGCCCCCACACTGCCTCAGTCCAGGGGGCTCAGCAGCAGCCACCAGTCCCCAGCCGGGTTAAGGTGGGTAACAGTACCAGCTGCCGTCTCCAGGAAGCAACTTCAAAAAGTAAACTGCACATTATCATAACCAACTAAAATTGAAAGCTGTGCTGCACTTTGAAGTGACACTGATACTATGACACCACTTTTCAACATAATCAACAAGTCTCTCTAAACTGGAATGTTCTATCAAGGGTTCAGTTCCTCGGCAATAGAAATACATTCCTTGGGCATACAGCCTTCCAAGATCTGCTGGGTCAACGTCCATAACATGTAATCTTTTCTGACAGTGAACGACTGTTGTTATCCAGCTGTCTTCGTGTGGGACGAGATGTGTAACTTACTTCCTGAAGTCACTATATATTTGGGTTGATCTCTCAGACTCGTGAATTTGCATGTTGGCTTGGTTTCTTTCGTTTTTTGAAAAGCGAATCTGTTGTATGAATGTGTGGTGCCTGTTCTTTAGGCCATGTCCACCTTCTTCAGTACAGATGCACAAGTACATGTGATCTCTTGTGGGGGGGGGGGGGGGGGGAGAAAGGGGGACTGTAGCTCTTTAGCTTCAGTCCGAAGACTGGTTTGATGCAGCTCTTCACTCATGTAGAAGAAAAAATACCGTCCTTCTGGGTAAAACACATGAGGGAAAGGATATGAGTACAAATGTTGAAACACAAATAACAGTGGGGCTCAAAATCTTCTTATGCGACTTGAACCTGAGCAGAACCTGAGGCACCGTAGGATAATGTAAGGCCATCACCACCTCATACAGTACTACTGTCTCCATAACGTCTGTTACTAATGTCGGAGTATGAACGCACAAGCGTAATTATTTAGAGCATAGACCAAAGACGAAAGTGCAATTACCAATCCTATTCAGTAATTAAATTACGTAATTTCCACAATGAGTGTCTCGCTATGCATTGGAATGTATAACTGACATATTAAAACTTTGCGTGAGGCACACAAAACGCAGAGCTAGCCCGTAGTGACAATTTTGCTATTGACAATTTGGACGCTCTAATAGAGCAGAACTGGTCACAAAATACCGCGATTCAAATTAAGGATCCCATTTCATACACACTTTAACAGGAATCCTAGGTAGTGAAAGATGATGTATTCAGTCTAGAGACTGGTTTGATGCAGCTCTCCTTGCTACTCTATCCTTCACAAGCCTCTTCATCTCCGAATAACTACTGCAACCTACTTCCTGTTGAATCTGTTTATTGTGTTCATCTCTTGGTCTCCCTCTACCATTTTTACCCTCCTCACTTCCCTCCAGTACTGAATTAGTGATCCCTTGATGCCTCAGAACGTGTCCTACCAACAGATCCCTTCTTCTAGTCAAATTGTGCCACAAATTCTTCTTCTTCCCAATTTTATTCAGTACTTCCTCATTAGTTACGTGATATACCTATCAAATCTTCAGCATTCTTCTGTGCCACCACATTTCGAAAGCTTCTATGTTTCTCCTGATAACCACGTCCTCTTGAGTAGTCCCCGCCTAGAAATCAAAGTGGGGACTATTTTATCTCCGGAATAGTTTACCCAAGAGGACGCCATCATCATTTAACCATACAGTAAAGCTGCATGCCTTCGGGGAAAAATGACGGCTGTTAAGACATGTAGTAGTACGGTGTTGCAGCCAAGGTGAATAGGGAACTTGGATTTTGGGAAACTTGCTGTACGTCTGTAGGTGAAACCACACGTAAGACACTCTAGTACGACCAAATCTAGAGAACGGTTCTAGTGTTTGGATTTCTTAGCAAGTAGACACAGCCACAGACATCGAATCAATTAGGGACGCACTTCTATGATGTCAGCATGTCAGCATAAGCCCTAAGAAAGTAAAAGACAAATTTTCGGGGAACTTAAAATCAGAATATTCAAAACGAAGCCTACGTTACTCTCATGAATCGCTGTTGGGCAAACTCACAGAACCGGGAACTATTGTGCGAAAATTGTGAAGTCAGGAACGAACATCTCGCGTAGGAGTCACGAGACTAATATAAATGGCATAAGAAAGCAAAGAGAAGCATTGAAACAATTCGAACCAGCAAATAGCCATCCTCAGCGGTCACGCATAAAAAACAAATAGTGTTGTTTTATCTTCCAGAAAATAAATTTTAATGTGTTGCTAAGAACTAGAACTAGGTAATAGTTTCGTCAGTATCAGAGTCCTGATATTTTTATTTATTTTCTTATTGCGCTACAGAAAGGTTCACTTCCTGCCTTATTTCTTACAGGAGTTCAAGCAGTGAATCCGAAGGAGAACAAGGAACGGATTCCAGAGTGTCACAGTGGCGTCAGAGACGGAAAGAGCGGAATTCCTCTTCTGTCCTGGAATTCCGCCGACAACGATCTCCAGATAAAGTCACAGAGGGTGGGAGCAAGAGGAAAGAGTCATCAGATAGCAGTGGTGCTGGTGACATAGAGGAAACTGGCCAGTCAGGGTCTGGCGGAGATAGTGAAAGAGAAGCGCAGGAGTCCAGCGGCAATGGTGCTGGGGGCTTTGACGATGGTGACGCCGGAGCATTTGGCGGTATTGGTGCTGGTGATGGTCAGCCCTGTGGATCTGGTGGTACTGGTACTGGTGCTGGCGATGTAGGTCGAACATGCTCATCTGGTGGTACTGGTGTTGATAAAGATGCCTACCCACCTAGTGGTAATGAAGATAGTAATGACGTCCACGTATCTTATGATATTGGCGCTGAACACAAAACGAAAGTTGGGCTGTATGCCAAAGATCGTGATAATAGCAAACCCAGCGGTGAACTGCCTGTCAGCATAGGCGAAGAGAACGTTGAAGGCCAGTCGTCTACCTGTACTAGCGCTGATAAAGTTAAGGTCCAAGCAACAGGCGACGTGGACGGCAGAAGTGGTTTTGCCAATGCCAGTGGAAAGAACAGCGCCAGCACAAAGTCTTCCTACTCGTCCAGTCGATCGCCTTCCTGCTTTGCTAAGAGTGGTGCAGCTAGGGGAGACGAAAACTGGATTGCTAAGGGCAACCAGGAGAAACCTAAAACGGCGAGTGGGGGTGTGGATATGGAAGCATCGCAACATTTTTTGGTGAGTCTTGCAACAACAGTGCTGTTATATTCTTGGGACGTAAAGGTCATTATGAACAATTTGTTCGTGTGTTCACGTCACGGAAAAGGTATTAGTTTCCGTTTGTTTCACACAGTCAGACCAAGAACATCATCTGTAGCTATAGGGCCTACAGTCCACTAGATTCTATTTCCTGTTTTGTATCTCCAATCACCCTCAATGTCTATCTGCAGCAAGTACTCCTGGCGTCATCTATCCAACCTCCGTTTGGTCTATCTTTTAGTCTTCAGTCTCAGGGAATAAAATCTAAGGATTTCAATGTATGTCCATCCAAATGCTACGACCTGGCCGTAAGAGACTTTCGGTTCTCATCAGGCATACAAATTTGGGCTCTTGTAGATTTTATCCAGCTCACAATTATGCCGGTTCCTCCACTGCCAGTGATCTCATCTCATCTCATCTCATTTCAGTTTATAGATCTCCCTTAGAATTGTCCGTTCGAAAGCGAGTTGCTTACTTAAGTCATTTTTCCTGACAGTCCATGCTCCGCAACCCAATAATTTGTAAGGGGGATGGGGGAGAGCGGGGGTGCCTGGGGCAAGCATGTGGTTATAGGGAGTTTTTAAAATTTTGAAAGGCAAGTGGCGACTTTCAACGACTTCTATCTTCTCTTATGAGGAGTATTAACACACAATATGGGAGTCGCCAGAGTAGTGCTTGCTTCCTTTCTGGTTAGCGAAGACTCTTGATTCGTGTCTTGGTGGTCGCATGGGTAGCTTCTAAGCTATAAAGAGCTCCTGGTCCTGTACGTGATTTACTGTGCTTTCCTACGACAATACTTATGCGTGATATGGACAGATAGGACCCAGTTTGTCAGGATTTTGTGTGGCCTGAAGAGATACGGAAGTCATACTGCAAAAACAGAATGACTTATCTGTTTACGACATTGGTCAAGATTTAATAGCATGTAGTGTCCTAAAGTGATACCTTAAAATAGTCAGTCGATGTTTTCTTAAGTATTTCAGTGAATGTGTGGTCAATGAGAGTGGCGCAGGAGGCAGTAAATTAACAGACCTTAGTTGCCCATTTGTTTTTCTACAATTACTATTCAAGAACTAGATTTACGGCTTTTATGCATTTTGAGATTTGTATATAGACGTAGATTAAAACTGGGGCATTCTCTGGAACAACCAACTATCTGAATTATATTGAGATAGAGATGCAGAGCATCAAACGTTTTAAATGCTTTTTTATTCATTTCAAACCGGCAAATGGATTAAATATCACTCAAATGTAAACAAAATATTGTGATTTCAGAATATATGACGTGATAGAGCAACATGTAAGAATTAATGAAGGATTTTGTAATATGTAAGAATTAACGACTGATCTAGATTTCATTTAAGTCATCGTTACAAAAAACATCTCAAATTATCCCCATGACATTCGTCTGCACGAGTTGCAAAATACTTGGTATTTTTCTGTGTGAAACTGTTAATTTACTGTTCCCAGTACCATTCACATTCTCAGTGGTTTCAAATAGTCCTGTCTCAGAAGATATTAACAGTAGATTGTGTATTACCTTCCTGATTTCCGTTCCGAATGGTCCATATGACCAAACTGACTACTGTCAAACACAAAAAATGTGTTTTCTTGATTTTATGAAGTATGAGGAGTTATGTAATTGATAAAAACAGGTTTATGTGTACCATTGGTGTTCTTAAGGACAATAACCTCAAAATGAATGAAAATCATGTTTGACATGTCTTAAACACGTTGTGTGTAAAGCTCATTCAAGGTTCTCATAATGGTTGACTTCACATGCATATTGAAATTTTAAGTAGGAAGAAAACAGAAATCTGATTTGGCGAGACACTTTCCATAACTTCCTTGACTTGTCAGAACACATTACAAGACCAAATGGAGTATGGTAAGTTATTTCACTTTTAAGTTTTTGTGAAGTAAACTGAAAACATTTTTTTCTGCTGTGTACAGAGCCTGATTTTCTTATCCTTCACTTTTATAGCACTTCTGTAGCAGAGTGAAGCGCTACTAATCCTAATTTCACCTCAGCAAAGACTTAATATCTACATAAGTGATTGCAGGTGTTCGTTGCACTTCAGAAATACAACTTTTAATACACAAGGTCGTCGAGTAGGCCTACAATGTCCTGGTAATTGATTGCTCGAAGTCAGGCCATATGAATGTGTGTGTTGAGTCACCTGTCATCTTCAAAAACTTCTCTCATCACAAGCTATCACTTTGTCTATTTATCCAATAAAGTTCTTGATTTCTTTCTTAACTTGTTTACCGCTTCCTCTTGCGTTTAACACCCTATGTAAAGTAACAACCATCCAAGCACGAATCATGCATCTTCGGATGTCTCCACAAAAAACTACTTTCACATACAGTTTCCATCTCTTGAGGCCTTATTGAAGTACATTTAACACAAACAACAATAATAACTGGTAGAAAATAATTGTGACATAACAAATGAAAATTTCTGGACAATGAAAAATACGTAAAGATACTCATTTCCAGTTAGCTGCCGGCCACGGTGCCCGTGCGGTTCTAGGCGCTTTAGTCCGGAACTGCAGGACTGCTACGGTCGCAGGTTCGAATCCTGCCTCGGGCATGGATGTGTGTGATGTCCTTAGGTTAGTTAGGTTTAAGTAGATCTAAGTTCTAGGGGACTGATGACCTGAGATGTTAAGTCCCATAGTGCTCAGAGCCATTTGAACCATTTTTTTCAAGTTAGCTGCTTTTATGACCTAGCAGGATGTTGTACGAAGAAGAAAATCACAATTTTTGTGCCAGTAAAGTTCACTGTGTTTTATCTAAGCAGTCGCTTAACTCAGAAGTTCCAAAAAGAACCCTGTGCAGATCTCAATAGAACATAGTGGCAAGTGTGTGCTTATACACTGATCTAAAGGTTGCTGATGTTATCTTTATGTATTCATTCTGCTTCAAATGGTAGTCAAATTCGGATCTAAAAACTTCATGACGAAACTGGAAATCCGAAAGTAGCTGCAATTTGGTACTGAAAAAAAATCAGTTAAAAAATTTGTGCCAGTCTGGTACTTAAACCAGCTTTATGTGAACAGTTACCACCCTCGTTCCTTTTCCCAGCTATTGTTCACATTAAACAATGCCCTTTCTTAGTAATGAATAAGCAAAGTATATAAGAAGATTTTGAGAGGAGAGAAGATTCCAATACATTTTCAAGTTTACTTAGCTTGCCATGTTGAGATGGCTCCAGTTCTTCTAGCCTATGGGTCTGATTCTTGAAGCAGAAAATCTCACATGAGGTGCTCACAGTTCAACTGTACAATCAGAACTAGCACTTATCGATTATAACATCGAAACTAAAATACTTCATAAAGTAATTCCTTCTCTATATTTTAGTTTGAAATGTAACATACTGTGTATAAAAATGAGTGTTTTCAGAAAAGCAACTGAGATATTACTGACCAGTCCAAAATTCATAAAATAATACTGGTAACAACTGCTTTTGAGGAAAAGCAATGCTAGAGGACGATGTCCCGTTACAACCCTAACCATTCCACTATTGAGCATGCTTCCCATCCAACCCAAAACATAAAAGCACCACCATCCACTACCAAAAATTTCTCGTAGTCTCACACTGACTCCTGCAAGATGTGAGACAAAAGTGCATCTGCACCTAATGATCATTAACTGCAGTCAAGGCACACACATTTAAATATGTGGTGTCTGTTCTTTGGGCTGTGTCCAAAACACACACACACACACACACACACACACACACACACACACACACACACACACACACACACACACACACACACACAAATTTGTGTCTCTGCCCAATAGATGAAGTTATCACATCTATTACTCTCCCCTCCCCCCATTCCTTCAAATTCATTCCTCGTCGTTGTTGCTGTTGGGGCTGTGGTCTTCAGTCCAGAGACTGGTTTGATGCAGCTCTCCATGCTACAGTATCCAGTGCAAGCTTCATCTCAAAGTACCTACTGGAACCTACATCCTTCTGAATCTGTTTACTGTATTGATCTGTTGGTCTCCCTCTACCATTTTCACCCTCCATGCTTCCAATACTAAACTGGTGATACCTTCATGTCTCAGAACATGGCCTACCAAGTGATCCCTTCTTTTAATCAGATTGTGCCACAAATTCGTCTCCTCCCCAATTCCATTCAGCACCTCCTTATTGGTTACATGATCTAGCCAACTAATCTTCAGCATTCTTCTGTAGCACCACATTTCGAAAGCTTCTAATCTCTTCTTGTCTAAACTATTTCTCGTACATGTTTTGCTTCCATAAATGCCCACACTCAATACAAATACTTTCAGAAAAGACTTCCTGACACTTATTTACATACCTGATACAATTCATTCACACTGCTTGTTTTCTTTGTGTTTGGTGTTAGTAAGTTAGTTATTAGCCAATTGAATATGACTCACATATTGACAAGCCATTATATGGAAGTTTCACTTTTTTCCTATGTATTGTATTGTATGTTAACTGGGGACCTAGAAACGACAGAGAGGCTCCATCCCCGCCTCAGCCACTGTGGTCCACAACCCCACGACGACTACCGCAGTCCACTTCACCCCTCCACCTCCCCACACCGAACCTAGGGTTATTGTGTGGTTCGGCCCCCAGCGGACCCTCCCAGGGAACGTCTCACACCAGACAAGTGTAACCCCTATGTTCGCGTGGTAGAGTAATGGTGGTGTATGCGTACATGGAGAACTTGTTTGCACAGCAATCACTGACATAGTGTAACTGAGGCGGCACAAGGGGAACCAGCCTATATTCGCTGAGGCAGCTGGAAAACCGCCTAAAAACCATCCACAGACTGGTCGGTTCACCGGACCTTGACACAAATCCGCCAGGCGGATTCATACTGGGGACCAGGCATTCCTTCCCGTGTTAGACCACACGGCCAGCCGGGCGGGTTTATTCCTATGTATCGCCATTTAAATTATCAATAGTGAAATGCATTTGTCTGCAGGTGGCCCCAGCCGCAACTATTGATGGGTCGTCTTCAGCACGTGACGTCCTCCGCGAGCTGTGGCGGCAATACGGACTGTTGTGCAGGCTGCTGATGTCACACTCGCAGCGCCTGCAGCTGGGGACTTCGGCGGCGGAGCTGCCGCTGGCGGAGAGCCAGCAGCTGGCAGTGCAGCTGCTGCTCCTGAACGCACAGCTGCAGCGCAACGTGGCCGCCGCTGGCGTGGAGCTGCTGCGCGGGCGCACACGGCTCGGCGAGTGCGCGCTGCGCGCCCGGGCCCTCGGCGAGGCGGTGCGCCGCCTGCGGTCTGGGCGCTCCCCGAAGCCTCGGCGGCCGCTGCGCCGCCGCAGGACAGCAGCTGCAGTTACAGCTGCGACGCCACCACTGACGCCGCCACCGTCGCCGCCGCCCTCACCACAGCGACAGGCACACAGTGGCTTCTCCATGGAGAGGCTGCTCTCGCTGTGCCTCTGCTGGAGCCGCCCCACCAGTGACTAGCTGTGCCACTGTCAGCTGTCCAGACGCGGAATCTCCAGGCGCTACATTTCCCTGGTCGACAGTTGTGGCATAACGACGAAGAACCACATCACCTAGGTGTGCTCTAGTCAGCTATTCAGATTTATCACCTGTTGCTGTTAAACAGCCTTGGCACAGCAAACCTGCAGCCATCCCATCAGTGACTACCTGGGGCTCAGTAGATACAGAAATACTGTGACAGGCAGTATCTGTTGCTTATTAGCAGCCACCAGTGGGATCATTACTACCTGTAGCAAAATTGTGTTATGTTAATCAAAAATGTAGCCAAGGACAAGTGCATATTCTTGCAGCAATTTAACTTAAACCTTTTTAGTTCCCTGTATAATATGATGGTCTTCAGATGCATAAGACTGTACTGGGCAAAAAAATTACATCTGATAACCTGAGAGCATTTCTCAGTAACTATGTTATAAAACCGTCAAAAGGCAGACAGTGACTTGATGCTTCAGAGCTTGCACACTACCTCTAAAAATTATGCAAGTTGTTAGCATATACTATTATTACTATAGCAATAATAATCCTGTCATATTAAAGTAAGAATCGAACTATACACATGAAATACACAATATCCTGTTGGACTATGTTCTTTTAATGACTTTATATAGTTAATGACGCTGAACGAACATACACTGAAGAGCGAAAGAAACTGGTACACATACCTAATATCATATGCGGGCCCCATGGGCACGCAAGAGTACCGCAACATGTCGTGGCATGTCTGAAGTAGTGATGCACTGTATTGACACCAGGAATCGTGCAGGACTGGCCCATTAGAGAGCCTCCACCAGATTGAACAGTCCCCTGCTGACATGCAGGGTCGATGGATTCATACAGTTGTCTTAATAACCGTACACATCCATACACTCGATATAATTTGAAACGAGACTCGTCCAACCAAGAAACATGTTTCCAGTCATCAATAGTCCAATGTCAGTGTTCAGGCGAGGCGTAAAGCTTTGTCGTGCAGTCATCAAGAGTACATAAGTGGGCCTTAGGCTCCAAAAGCCATATCGATGATGTTTCGCTGAATGGTTCGCACGCTGACACTTCTTGATGGCCAGCACTGAAATCTGCAGCAATTTGAGGAACGGTTGCTCCTGTCACGTCGAACGATTCTCTTCAATCGTCGTTGGCCCTGTTCTTGCATGACTTTTTTTTTTTTCTGGGTGCAGTGATGTCGGAGATTAGATGTTTTACTGGGTTCCTGATATTCACAGTACACTCATGAAATGGTCGTATGGGAAAGTCCCCACTTCATTTCTACCTCGGAGATGCTGTGTCCCGTCGCTCGTGCGCCGACCATAACACCACATTCAAACTCACTTAAATCTTGATAACGTGCCATTGTAGCAGCAGTAACCGTTCTAACAACTGTGCCAGACACATGTTGTCTTATATAGGGGTTGCCAATAGCAACATCGTATCCTGCCTATTGACATATCTCTGTATTTAAATATGCATGCCTGTACCAGTTTCTTTGGTGCTTCAGTGTATAGATCAGTGGTTGCCAAACGTTTTTGCTCAAGAACCAATACTGACATTGTAGAGTGACACCTTGGACCACATTTTTTCGATCTTGCTATTTATTGATGACCTACATAAATTAGTATGTTATGAGCCCACATAGAACAGCTATAGTGAGGGCGCAATAAGTTGCCCGCTGGCTGCAAAGTACTGATCGTTAAAAAGACACCATTCGGAACATTTCGTGACGGCTGCTCTCTGCTTCAGATTGCTGGCAGCCTCAGCGATCATGAGCTGTAATTGCCTGATGATGATGATATGTTACTGTGTAAGCTGATGATTAATTATAGTAACTGTTCTAACATTTCAATTCATTTTAGAATAGGGGACACCATCACAAATATTTACTGAATGTTGTGAACGTCACTTTTATATTGAACACTGCCTTTGATTGCACTGGTCTTAATTTCATATTCGTTGCTAAAAATATGAACCACATTTGAAGATGACTGTGTAATACACATTCACGTCTCCACGTTACTTCCATTTTAAATTCTTACTATAGCAGCTGATCAGTATGAGGTGCACATGCCTATGAGTTGCCAGCAGTGGAAGACAAACAAGAAAACCTTCCCCCTATCAAGCCCTCCCCACCCCTGCAAACACAAACCTATCAGCACCTGAACTCAGCTTTGTGCCTGACAACTTTTTACACGCCTACTATAATTCCTCCAATATAATTTTGTTTCGATGACAGATACAGCCAACAGTTGCAAATGGTAAGTGAAATACACTTGTAACGCCGGAAATGCATATCCTCCTATTTCCATCTATTGTACTATAATTTTTTTCCTTGTTTTGTTACCTCAAGATATGACATTTGTCTCTTTTATATATTGTAATTGTTTTACTGTTTGTATATATATATATATATATATATATATATATATATATATATATATATATATATATATATATATATATATATATATATATATATATTTATCCATTTATGTTGGTTTGTTTTGTAAATATTATTTGTATTTTTACACTGGGTCTTGCCTAGGGAAAACTATGCTATCGAACGAATACGTCGATAGGTCGTGTGGAGAACCAGAGTGTTTAGGATCTTTGGTAGTGTTAACTCTGCCGCGTGGAGCGCGGGCTGGGCAGAGAGAGTCTGGCTGAGGTGGTGCAGTGAGCAGGTGTGTTGTGTGACGCTCCCGCGAGTTGCCGCGCTTTCGGGGTTGGGCAGCATGTAATTGCGCTTGACTTGCGACGGTAGTTTCTGACATGGTGTCGCGGACGGGAAGCATTAGCTGGCGCATATCAAGAGCCCGTTTCGCCTGGTGACCGTGTCTAGAAGAAGGCGCGCCAACATCCAGCTTCTGCAACAGCGACGGCCGACAATGAGTGACTGTCGCCACCTCCTCGATCGACAGCTTCAAACCTTCAATCAACCAACAAGGAAGACTGGAAGCACGTAAAGTTTTAGAACTGTATGGCGGACCTCAGCTTTTCAAACTGTTAAAATTGTTGCATCACAAAATTACAGCAACTTAGCATGAACGTTTGTTGCTCATTGTCCCAATTGCATTACCAAGCAGGGTCCCTTCCTTTTCCGGAATGAACCCGACTGTCGTTGCAATTCAAACGCCAGCATCATTCGATTTCTCTGCTTTAATTTCAATGTTCAGTTAAAGTATTCATAGCTGGCTACAATATTCAGATTACACAAGCACAAATTAAGAGTGCGAGTTTTGTTACCGTATTTTAAAGTGCGCGTCATATATCTTGGCGGCCGAGTTTAGGTTCGTTCTGTGCATCTGACGTCACAAAACACAGTCAGCCAATGAACAGAGAACGACGTTGCCACATCTCGACTGCAGTGCAGAGCACGGACGAGTGTCTTCAGTTTTAGAAATGTTCAGTCATAAATAAAGTAATAGAACAAAAGCAATGTCTTGATAGCAGACTTTATTTTATAGAAAGTTTGGAAAAAGGTTTCTTTATACCAATTGCTTCATATTCTATTAATTAAACCAAACAAGCAATAAGACTCCTAATTCAGGCGATAGCGAGGAAAGGGGTTTGTTTCAATCTCACGAACTGCTTTTTCGCAATAAACAACAGCGGTAATTGTTTATTTCCTATCGTACTTCGACGAAGCATGAGTAATTCATAGTCATACCAACAATGTTTATAAGTAGTTGCGTGAGGTGTTAGACTCCTTACGGAGTTACACTGTCTGATGAGGTGACATAGCGCAACGGTTAAGGTGTTGGGCTGCCAACCTTGTGTGGTGCTTAATATTTTCTTTATTTAAAAACAATATTGGAGTGGCTTACTTCACGAATTTTATTCGTTTGAATGAAATTTCTATGCTTTGCCTCTTCATTAACTTTTTCGCTGCTGCAGACACGTGCTCCCCGCATTCCGCGCTATGCGCGATTTTGTCATCACTGCACTTCTCGCCTGTGCAGACACATGGTGTTGCCACTGCTTTGACACACTTATCATTCGATTTCCAAAAACGTTTTGGCCAAAAAATTTGATTTTTACACGTTTTCTTGACTGATACCTTCCCCCCATAAATGAGTTAATTTTGTTTTGATGTGCAATATTAAATGTAGTAAACCATTGCACGAAATTTTGAAGAGTTTGCAGAGGTAAAAGTCCATAGCGTATACTTTCCGTATGGTCGATTTTAGTTGCCACAATGTTGCGAATGAAATGTGGACAAGATAACTAAATTTCATATAATATTTACTGTATAACAATATCTCATTTAATTTAAGTACCACATAGGTGTCGTACGTAATATTGAGAAATATTCCGTCTTTCGCGACTGTAATAAAAGTTTTATTTACACACGGCGCGTTTGGCTTTATTTTAAAGCACTTCCATCGGTGAAAGGTATGGCACATACACAATGGTATTCGTGTTCTATTTCTTGTTTTTGTTTCGCAGTTTTACCAATGGTATTGAAATATATCCCTCTTCTGCGACTGTAATAAGAGACTTATTTAGACCAGACGCGTTTCTCTCTTTTGAAGCATCATGTATTTTGTGTCCTCCATTGCCAAGTCACCTTTCGTAGTTTTGTGCTGCGGTAGCACAATATTCAACATTTGTGTTGGCTCATCAGTGTTTCAGCAAATAAATGCTGTTTGTATGTGCCACATACAAAATTATATTTGACATAGCTCTGAGCACTTCACTGACAGACGGTATATTCAAGTCCTAATGTTTTTGTAAGTCCACAGTTTTGTTTAATGTATTTTGTCTACTTCCTTTTGATTGATTGAAGTGCTTTGAAATAAATCCAAACGTGCCCAGTGTAAGTAAAACTTTTGTTACAGTCGCGAAAGGTGGAATATTTCTCAATATTACATACGACACTTATGTGGTACTTAAATTAAATGAAAAATATAGGTATCTTGTCCACATTTCATTCTCAACATTGTGTCAACTAAAATCGACCATCCGGAAAGTATACTCTATGGACTTTTACCTCTGCAAACTCTTCAAAATTTCGTGCAATGGTTTACTATACTTAATGCTGCATAATAACTGCGTTGAACATCGAAACAAAATCAAGTCATTTATGGGGGGAAGGTATCAGTCAAGAAGATAGGTAAAAATCTAATTTTTGAGCCAAATAGTTTTTGTGGAATCGAATGATAAAGAGTGTCAAAGCAGTCGGAACACAATGTGTGTGCACAGGCGAGCAGTGCAGTGACAAAATCGCTCACAGCGCGGAATGCAGGGAGCACGTCTTTGTAGCAGCGAAAGGGTTACTGCGGCCGTGGTGGCTTTACTTCACGAACTGCGCGCTCCCCCCTAAACGTAAGCTTGCGAACTATGCTTATATTATGGCGCTGCTTCTATTGGCGCGTGCGTCGTGTGCAACTGGCAACGCAGCAATCTCCCACGTCTAGGCGGGCATGCGCGAGCCGCCAAGATAAATGAATTGAACTTATAGCTTACCTGTGACTGCAGCTCAGCTTGGTACGTACTAAGTTTTACTATTGTTAATTGTTCAGAATCATTTAATTCAAGTTAAAAGTTAAATCTATTATTTCTAAATTGCGTAGTTCAAGTAGCTTTTGAAATGATTGTTGAGGTAGTCCAAGACTAACCATGTTTCACTGAATTTCGATGTGCTTCAGAAAGAAAGCTCACTGTTAACTTCAGTCAATAAATTAACTTTCGATTTTCCGGTTTTATTAATTCCTTTGCTAAATTAAGTCAGAGTGTAGCGAAATTTATTACTTCTGACAAACTTTCAGTTTTCACACTACACGTGTCAACCTTCAGTTGCCATGCTTTTAGTGTTAATTATATGTGTAATAACCTTTCTTTTTCAGTTACTATAGTAATTGTCCTTAGGACTGGCGACCGTAATTTCCCCCAAATCTCAAATATCTAATTACCGCTGGTTAATTGTTAACGTAACGTCCGCACATTTACTTTCTTTATTAACTTTACCCCTTTTGAAAATTAATTTCTACCAGTTTCATTTGCATTTTTCCTTTCATTTAGATGTAACCCTTTCCTCCCTCTTTACCGACAGATTAACTTCGGTGACAATTGCTTTTCACAAATTTCCATTAGGTACACGCGGTTTAATTTTTCACTGTCATTAAGGTCGACAAGTGAGGGGGAG
This sequence comes from Schistocerca americana, assembly GCF_021461395.2. Classification (NCBI taxonomy): domain Eukaryota; kingdom Metazoa; phylum Arthropoda; class Insecta; order Orthoptera; family Acrididae; genus Schistocerca; species Schistocerca americana. The sequence goes on along the minus strand of NC_060120.1, from coordinate 276,372,357 downwards.
GTTACACACTGGAAGGAATTGGGACAAAGACAAGGATTTATGGCCAAACGAGTTTAGGGCAAAATCAAGAGCAGCGGAAAATGGTATAAAGGGAGAAGGATTCGTTATGAACAGGAAGGAAGGGCAGAGAGTGAGCTACTCTGAATAGCTCAGTAATAAGGTAATTCTCATCAGAATCGACAGCAGACCAACACTGACAACAATAGTTCAGTTATACATGCCGATGTCGCAAGCACAGAACAAAGAGATAAAGTACATGAGGATACTGAACAGGTAATTAAATTCGAAAAGGGAGATGAGATTGGAATGCAGTTGTAGGGGGGAGAGAGCAGAAGACAAGGTTACAGGAGAATATCGGCTTGGTAATAGATCGAGAGAGGAGAAAGACTGAGTTTTGCAATAATTTCAACTAGTAATAGCGAATACTCTAGTCAAGAATTACAATAGGTCGTATACTTGGAAACAACTGGGAGACACAGGAAGATTTCAGTTAGTCGTAGATTACATTATGGTCAGGCAGAAATTCCGAAGTCAGCTATTGCATTGTTATGTGTACCCAGGAGCAGATATAGACTCAAAATTTGATTTAATCACAGTGGAAGTGATGAAGAATGGCTGAAGTTTGAGACTGGTCAGGAAGAATCACTGCACAAAACAGTGGGATACGGAAATACTATGGAATGAAATGACGTGCTTGAAGTTCTCTGACTACAGATAATGCGATAACCAACAGCTCAGTATGCAATTCAGTTGAAGATGAAGGGACATCTCTAAAAAAAGGCAATCACAGAAATTGGACTTCTACTTCCCTGTCTTCACGCTTTTTGATCCGATCGCTTCGTTCTTGCTCGTCCGCTCTTACTGTTACTTCTTGGTTCTTGAACATATTGTATATCACCCGTATCTCCCTATAGCTTATTACCTTTTTTCTCAGAATTTCGAACGTTTTGTCCCATTTTACAATGCCAAACGCTTTTTCTATGTCAACAAATCCTATGAACGTGAACGTGTCTTGATTTTTCTTCAGTCTTGCTTTTATTATCAACCAGAACGTCAGAATTGCCTATCTCGTGCCTTTACGTTTCCAAAAGTCAAAATGATCGTCATCTAACATATCCAAAATTTTCTTTTCCATTCTTCTGTATATTATTGTCAGCAGCCTGGATGCATGAGCTATTTAGCTGGTTGTGCGAACTAGTTAGTTCCTGCAGTCTTCGGAATTATGTGGATGATTTTTTCCGAAAGTCAGACGGTATATTGCCAGATTCATACATTCTATAGACCAAAGCGAATAGTCTTACTTTTTTGTCACTTCCCCCAATTATTTTAAAACTCCCGATGTAATGTTATCTATCCCTTCTGCCTTATTTGATCTGCAGTCCTCCAAAGCTCTTTCAAATTCTGATTCTAATACTGGCCCACCTATCTGTTTTAAATCGACTCCTGTTTTTTCTTGTATCATGTCAGACATACTTTCTCCCTCATAGTGGCCTTCAGTGTATTCGTTCCACCTATCCGCTCCCTCTTCTGGATTTAACAGTGGAATTCCCGTTGCGCTGTTAATTTTACCACCCTTGCTTTTAATTTCACCCAATGTTATTTTGATTTTCGTATATGCTGAGTCAGTCTTCCCGACAATCATTTCTTGCAATATCTTCACATTTTTTACGTAGCCGTTTCGTTTTAGCTTCCCTGCATTTCCTATTTCTTTCGTTCCTCAGCGACTTGTATTTCTCCATTGCTGAATTTCTCTTAACATTTTTCTACTTTCTTCTTTCAGCTGAAGTATTTATTCCGCTGCCCATGCTATCTTTGCAATTACCTTCCTTGTACCTATGCTTTTTTTTCCCCGAGCTTCTGTGATGGCACTTTTTAGAGATATCCATTCCTCTTCAACTGTACTGCCTACTGAGCTACTCCTTATTGCTGTATCTATGGCCTTAGAGAACTTCAACTGTATCTCGTCATTCATTAGTACTTCCGTATCCTACTTCATTGTATTACAACAGCAGTAATTAATTTAATGTTATTTGCACAAAAAAGTAGCTCATTCTTAGACGACCGTCTCTATAATGAGCACTGAGGGATCCGTGTTACGTCCATGTCAAAATTTACGCAATAGTAGCTGATCGGTACGAGTCGCTCATGCCCCCTGAGCTGTCGGTAATGGAAGACGAGCGATACAACATTACCACTCCCACATCCCTTAACTTCGCAGTGGCCATGTCAGTTACCCCCACGCCCCTGAGGTAGGCCGCCGTCTCCACTTAGCCGAATTCACCATCGTCAATTAAAACTAAGCGCATCTTAAAATATTGCTGTCTATTTTTGTTTGTTACAGAGAAGGAATCCTACACTCTTCAGAAGGTAAGATTAGATTAGATTAATACTAGTTCCATGGATCATGAATACGATATTTCATAATGATGTGGAACGAGTCAAATTTTCCAATACATGACATAATTAAGTTAATTTAACAACATAATTGAGTTAATACAACAACTTTATTTTATTTTTTAATTTTTTATAATTTTTTTGTTTGGTTTTTCTTTTTTTCGTAATTTATATCTAAAAATTCCTCTATGGAGTAGAAGGAGTTGTCATTCAGAAATTCTTTTAATTTCTTCTTAAATACTTGTTGGTTATCTGTCAGACTTTTGATACTATTTGGTAAGTGACCAAAGACTTTAGTGGCAGTATAATTCACCCCCTTTCTGTGCCAAAGTTAATCTTGAGTAGTGAAGATCATCCTTTCTCCTGGTATTGTAGTTATGCACACTGCCATTACTTTTGAATTGGGTTTCGTTGGTAATAACAAATTTCACAAGAGAGTATATATACTGAGAAGTTACTGTGAATATCCCTAGATCCTTAAATAAATGTCTACAGGATGATCTTGGGTGGACTCCAGCTATTATTCTGATTACACGCGTTTGTGCAATAAATTCTTTATTCCTCAGTGATGAAGCAATGAGTGAAAATAGGTGTAGTAAGCTAATTTGCTAAGAAGTCTATCACCAAAATTTGCAATGACCCTTATCGCATAAGTAGCTGAACTCAAACGTTTCAGCAGATCATCAATGTGTTTCTTCCAATTTAATCTCTCATCAATGGACACACCTAAAAATTTTGAATATTCTACCTTAGCTATATGCTTCTGATTAAGGTCTACATTTATTAATGGCATCATACCATTTACTGTACGGAACTGTATGTACTGTGTCTCATCAAAATTCAGTGAGAGTCCGTCTACAAAGAACCACTTTGTAATTTTCTGAAAGGCATTATTGACAATTTCATCAGTTAATTCTTGTTTGTCAGGTGTTATTACTATACTTGTATCATCAGCAAAGAGAACTAACTTTGCCTCTTCATGAATATAGAATGGCAAGTCATTAATATATATTAAGAACGACGAAGGACCCAAGACCAACCCTTGGGGAACCCCATTCTTGATAGTTCCCCAGTTTGAGGAATGTGCTGATCTTTGCATATTATAAGAACTGCTTATTTCAACTTTCTGCACTTTTCCAGTTAGGTACGAATTAAACCATTTGTGCACTGTCCCACTCATGCCACAATACATGAGCTTGTCTAGCAGAATTTCATGATTTACACAATCAAAATCCTTTGAGAGATCACAAAAAATCCCAATGGGTGGTGTTCGGTTATTCAGATCATTCAAAATTTGATTGATGAAAACGTATATGGCATTTTCTGTTGAAAAACCTTTCTGGAAACCAAACTGACATTCTGTTAGTACTTCATTTTTACAGATATGTGAAGCTACTCTTAAATACATTACTTTCGCAAAAATTTTGGATAAAGCTGTTAGAAGGGAGATTGGAAGGTAATTGTTGACATCAGATCTATCCCCCTTTTTATGCAAAGGTATAACAATAGCATATTTCAGTCCGTCAGGGAAACTGTCCTGTTCCAGAGAGCTATTACACAGGTGGCTGAGAATCTTACTTATCTGTTGAGAACAAGTTTTTAGTATTTTGCTGGAAATGCCATCAATTCCATGTGAGTTTTTGCTTTTAAGCAAGTTTATTATTTTCCTAATTTCAGAGGGAGAAGTGGGTGAGATTTCAATTGTATCAAATTGCATAGGTATGGCCTCTTCCATTAACAGCCTAGCATCCTCTAATGAACACCTGGATCCTACGATATCCACAACATTTACAAAATGATTATTAAAAATATTTTCAACTTCTGACTTTCTGTTCGTAAAGTTTTCATTCAATTTGATGGTAATACTGTCTTCCTGTGATCTTGGTTGACCTGTTTCTCTTTTAATAATATTCGAAATTGTTTTAATTTTATTATCACAGTTGTTGATTTCAGACATGATACTCTTCTGGATTTCTTAATAACTTTTCGTAATATAGCACAGTAGTTTTTATAATGTTTGATGGTTTCTGGGTCACTACTCTTTCTTGCTGTCAGATAGAATTCCCTTTTCCGGTTACAAGATATTTTTATACCCTTAGTAAGCCATGGTTTGTTACATGGTTTCTTATGAGTATATTTAACTATTTTCTTGGGGAAGCAGTTTTCAAATGTATTTACAAAAGTGTCATGAAATAAATTATATTTTAAATTGGCATCAGGTTCACGGTACACCTCATCCCAGTCTAACTGCTGTAGGCTTTCCCTGAAATTTGCAATTGTTAAATCGTTGACTGAATGTACTACTTTGGAGGACTGTTTAGTACTGCTGAATGGAGCTATGTCATATATTGTAACTAGCTGTGCACCATGATCAGAAAGACCATTCTCAACAGACTGAGCATTTATCTGGTTAAACATATCTTGGTCTATAAAGAAGTTATCTATCAGTGAGCTGCTATCCTTTACCACCCGTGTAGGAAAATCAATAACGGGTGTCAAATTGAAAGAACCGAATAATACTTCAAGGTCATTTTTCCTATTACCCTCTTTCAGAGAATCTACATTGAAGTCCCCACAAATAATAATTTGCTTCCCTCTGTCTGACAGATAGCACAACAAGGAGTCCAAATTTTTCAGAAATAGATGAAAATTTCCCAATGGGGACCTATATAGAGTTACAATTATAAATGTGCCTTTATTTAATTTAAGCTCACAGGCACATGCTTCTATATGTTTCTCTACACAAAACTTTTTTGTTTCTATACTTTTTGCACAATGATAACTTTTGAGATATAGCTTTTAACTTTGGCTGACATTTTATTGGATAATGCATACTGTTACAAAATATGGCTGAGAAACCTTGCTGCGTGAATAGTTAATTCTGGCTGCTTGCAGTCCTCGCGCCTGTTTGACGATCACTGTATAAACGCTTCAGCTATAATTTAGGTAATATGCATCAGACCTTTCTCGTGATAAGGAAGGTTAGAAACATCGGTAACGTTGGGAACATACAAGCTCCTAATCATGTCAGAGGTGTAGGTAATCGGTTACAGGAGTACCATGTCACCAGCATTTTAAAACAGAGTACTGGGCTTCGTCAAGTGATGAAGCACTGAAGGGGGCCGGCTGGAGTTTTCGAGCGGGTCTAGGCGCTTCAGTCTGGGACCGCGCGACCGCTACGGTCGCACGTTCGAATCCTGCCTCGGGCATGGATGTGTGTGATGTCCTTAGGTTAGTTAGGTTCAAGTAGTTCTAAGTTATAGGGGACTGATGACCACAGCATTTAAGTCCCATAGTGTTCAGAGCCATTTGAACCATTTGAGCCAATGAGGGGGTTTACGTAGGAAGTTCGCAAGGAAGGACTATGTATAGATAATCTGTTGGTAGGAACCCTGGGACAGGTACAAGGTGTTTGGCTTAGGTGAAGACTAAACATAATAACCTGCTTACCTAGTATAAAGATGTGTTCATCGTCAAACTGTTCCTGTACCATGATCGACCATACTTTGGCAGTGCTCAGCAACGAGTAAAAGTGGATCAGAAGCATTACTATGACTGCCGACTGGGAGCACATTGAACTGGTGCGAGTTGGGAGTGGCAGGAGGCGGAGATTCAATAGCCAGGCCTGTACCTCAGCATGACTGGAGACGGAATGTTGATGGTCCAGGATCGTGAGAGTGTAAGGGGTGGGTGGATATGGCAAAATGCTAGTTGTCATTGCTAGGGGGATTGGGCCGTTTTTCCAGACAGGTAGAGTTAGAGTCCAGTATCTTAATTGCCACGAACAAGTTTATAGACTTTTAAAACAGTTACGCAGAAGACCGAACTGTTGCCGTGGAGAACACAGTCATCAGTTACCAGAAATAGAGATTGTCAAGAGAAAAACCACAGTAATTTACACAGGATTATTAATCTTTCATTATGGTCTGCAGTCTATTAATAGTAAAGTTAGTCGTATGTGGCTCTATAGAACAGGTTAAGGGTTGCCCCTGTTGGTAGCCCAGAGTCAAAGCAGAAAATAGTCCACTATTGCTGAGCGTGCCACTTATCAACAGGTTCTTCAGGAGACTATAAAAATACGAATTTGGGGGTGTTCTTCAGGCCCTACTTGTTACCGTTTGTGTGATTCGCAGTAACTTTATGCTTACATTTGAATTTGCTTGTGCAGCGGTACTCTAGAGTGTGTAGTCAAGTTCTTACTAGAATATAATATTCAAACATAATTGTCCCTTGCGAGAATACAGAAACTAACTGCATTTTGTGTAACTTTATTCATGTGAAATCATGTTTTTGGTTTTTGCTTACCTTCAGCCAACGCAAAAAAGTTAAATCTTTGCCTGTGTGAGGCTCTTATCTACTGTATTTTGAGGTCTGAAGCACCTTTCGTTTTGTAATTTGTATACACGTTTTGGATCTTCGAGTACAGAAACGTTGTCCACCACGCGGCGGACATTGCATCACATCAGTACACCTGTTCAGAGTTATTTTTGATGTTTCCAAAAGGTGCCAATTCAGCGGTAGCAGCTAAGGAATACTTAGATTGTAGACGAAGAGCGCAGCTACCCACCAATATAGTTTCAAAGAAACAATATTTCATGTCATGATCCGTTTAGGACCAAGACGCCCATATTCAGATGACTTAACTTTATTTGTTGCACCCAATATCGTCAGTTTGCAACGGTATTGCTTATTATTGTTCTACAGATAATGTCCACTGACCTTTCGGTGAACTTTACTTCCGCAGTCCGGACCGGACCGGACCAGACCAGACCTGAGCTGTTGGAAACTGAGGAATGGTCGTCGGCTAGAGAAAGATGTAGCGGAAAACTAGCCGCACGACACCTCTCTACAGGTTGCATCAAATGCTTTCTGGTATCAGGTTAACTGAGCTATTGAACGATGTAATTTTTGGACTATAAATATAGGTATATTGCTACTTCTTTTATGCAGAACACCATTCTGGTCTAAAGGCACAGTTTCGACACTCTCACGAAAACTTGTGCTAGCTAACCGAACCATTTGCTAGAAGGATTACAAAACATTGTTAGTGACAAGAATGCTCGCTCTAATGCTATCCATATCCGTTCTTTTTCGGGCGTTCAGTTTTCTGTCACAGTTTGTATAAAATGCCACTCAAAATCGAGTCAGTCTCGTTGGCTGGAGCAGACCTGTCTTCAGTGATGATCCCCGATGACCAGCCCAAGATATGTCTGGAGACGCCCGGACAGAGGTGGGATACCAACGTAATAGGGCCCGACAACCAGGAGTGATGATCTAGGCATTTCATTTTATTTCGTACAAGGACCCCTTTGGTTAACATCCACGGCACCCTTAATATAGAACGGTACGTCGACAATTTTCTACGCCCTGTTTTGTTGCTCTTAATGGCAAGTCATACTGAGCTTAAATTTGAACAACATAATGCCCGCCTGCATGAGGTGAAAATTTGTAGAGCCTATCTTCGTGCTTGCCAACCCTACCTTGGCTAGCAAGGTCGCCGGATCTCTCTCCAATTGAGAACCACTGGCGCATTATGACGAGGGCCGTCCAAGTGCCCAGTTGGAAGAACTGGGCACTGTATCCCTCAGGACGACATCCAACAGCTCTATCAATCAGTGCCAAGCCAAATATCTGCTTCCATAAGGGATGAGAGCGTTATTGACTTGCTCAATATGTGAAACTCTTTCTCTTGAATAAATCATGCATTTTTTCTGAAGTTATAATCATTTGTTTCTCTGTACATGTATATCATCTACAGATTTCTATCCCATTCGGATAATTGTTTCTTGGTAAATCCTTTTTTTCCGTTAGGGTGTAATCTCCTGGATGGATAATCTTCACTGATAAACAGAAGTATTGCATGTGATTCATATGTTCAAAATTGATACTGCTACCAAGAATATTGTGAAATACTCAGGTGGTACAGTCGGTTACGCAATGTGTGTACGTTGTTTACATTAAAAACATTTCGTACTTCCTCTCGAACACTTACACACAATACCTGAACAAAACATGTTTCACTGGAACACATGTTTCACTGCGACACACATCACTCTAGGCAACCCATTTTCCACGGCTTCGTCTGCTTACACGTTGGCATATTTATTGAGGGAGTCACAGGAGTAATGGTCAGTATTCAGGAAAACGAGAGGAATGCTCCTCTGAAGCAAAAAATCTTCATCTGGACATATTCCCTGTTATGAATGCTTTAGGAGTAAGAATACATGTAACGTCTATTCGTGTTTGAGCTGATGCCGCCCACGTAGCGTATTTCACATCCAACCTCTTCAACGTTTCATTCTAGCCCGAACTACTTTGTTTCATTTAACCTCTTTGCCCTGATGTCATTCTGTAATAACGCTAACACACTAAACGCTTAGCTGTCCATGGTGTGCAGTAGTGCGAGGAATTGAGTGTATGGAAGACAAACAGTGGTTAACTGTGCTCCTAAACCTACTGTTCAAAGTGACACACACCTGAAGTAGTACTGAAGAATATGCATATATGGTTTAGGTTTACGACTTCCGTGATAGTAGTGCCCCTGCTGCTATCGAAGAATGCCGTCGTTGCTGTAATGAGTATGAAATCGCATACTGGAGAATCTCTTAAAATTATTTCAAGTGATGCATCGTAAAACGCACGTTATAATGTTTACTAGCTGTTATACAGCCGAACAAAACTTGACAGTGTATTATATAACACGGAAAATAGATAATTACGTACATTAAATGCGTTCTATCTCGGATGGAACATTTTAAAACGAGATTGGGTATATGTCCATATGAAGGGTTTTTTTTAATGATCGTTAGTCGTTAGTCATAGTGACCATTACTCCTGGTTATCTACCTACTTATCTATCTATCTATCTATCTATCTATCTGAATTATTCATGGATTTGAAGATACAGCACAGGTAAAATATCTAAACATCTCAGTTTCACCCATAAACACAATAATTCAATGCCTGAATTATCCAATACGAGAGAGTACTGCTTGCTGAAGGAAAAAAAATCATTTAATGGTAAAATATGTAATGCTTAAAATTAATATGATATGGGTGTTCATAAGACAAATAACTGGAAATGGCAGACAAGTATAGTAACACAAGCATCAAAGATGGAAGTAGATCAACTAAAGATTCAGACACTATCAAATGTTATAAATGTCAACTACTTTTGGTATTGCAGAAGAGCTGCAATAAAATTTTCCTTAAGGCAGGAGTATCACGTATAGTGAATCACACATGCTTAGCATAGCTTTTTTTCTCACAATAGAGCATTAAGTTACTAAGACAAAGCTGACAGGCCAAATGACTTTCTATAAGTATAGGTAGACAGCATACTACCTCCATTAACAAAGGTAAGTCGTAGTTCAAGAACTTGTGCACAGTGTCTAATTGACACCCAGGTTGTGCTCCTACCAAAATATTGTGTAAACTATTGAAAATTGCAGGCTCATTTGTCTGCTGTAATTAATTTAGTACCTAACTTAATCACTCACGAGTCTGAGTTACCTCAAATATCAGTAGGCTTAACTTAACTAAGCACTTTTTTTAAAGTAGCAGTACAACGAAACAATTGTGTATTCTTACTGCAACGCACAAATTTATCAACCAGTTTATTTATTGCTCAGCCACGAAAAAAAACAATGTGGCAATAATAGTTCTTTGCGTGATCATGGACAACAAAAGAGAATGCCGTGTCAGATAATGTGTGTTCGCAACGTAACGCATTTTACAGAAAAAAAAAGAAACCCAACATCTGTAGAACACACTATCGTGTCACCATAGATATCGACGTGTCAATTTGCAGACAGGCAGAAAGTAGGACATTGGGACATAGAAGAGTCGGTGCCGCATGACTGTGCCTTCAAAGTCGCCAGGAAGAACGTTGTATATGGTGCGTTCTGCAGCATATGTTGGGGACGCAATGAATAGTATACAATTTTTGAAGGTATCATGCTAACAAGTTCAAAGAATGTATGAGTAAAAACATCTACACTAAGAAAAACATGAGATTCTGGAGCGTGGAGGATCATGCCCTATCTCACAATTGTTGTTTACGTTTTAAGTGATTTTTCCAAATAATTTCAGGTAAACGCCGCGAGGGATCTTGCCACAAGGCCACGACCGACCACCTGTCCTATCCACGTTTAACACATTTGTATACATGTGGATGTATAAGTGACATGTGTAAGCTTTCAATAAAAATTTATCTATAAATGAAAATACCGAACATCCTTTTTCAAAAACTTTCTCGTCGTGTAACGTGTACTTTAAATATCCTGTTCAGCTGCTGAAAGAAACTGACTGCTGATTGGCCCTGTGTTGCTAATGTGAACAGCGCTGTGAAAAAAGCTTTACACTTAGTGAAATAGTAAATTTGAAACAATGAAAACTAATCTAATTAAATGCCAAAAGTAATTGACTGTGTACTCAGTGAAGATTATTTACATGAAGCTCAGTATTGAAGTACATTACGAAAGTTGCATGACATTAAGTGCAGTTTCTGACTTGAAATGTCTATAAAAATAAAATACTGCTCTACTTAGAAGAAAAATAACTGTTTGAGCTTACCTACACAGTTCACTGTAAATTGATCTGCTTGCTTACCACAACACCTGATAATTCTGACTACGAAATGTTTCCTCATAATAACACAAAGTGAGATCTGCTCTGAAATAAATGTAACTTCCTTTTTGCGCAGCTTATTGTTTTGTGTCTGGTGTACTGACGTTCTCGAAAGCGAATAGAAATCAGGAGATGCGACAGCTAAAGAAAATAAATTTCTCACTAGAAAATTTATTTTCTTGTTTGCGAGAAACAATCTGTGGCTTAAGGTGCAATGCACACACGAAAAAATATTCAAAACTTTACTAAGAATGATGGAGGGAGGTTTTATTTTAAAGAAAGTCGTTCTTGAAAACTTAAACTTTGATTATTGTCAAAAAAGCATAAGGGGACCCCAAAAATTACGAAATTCGCTCAATACAAAAGTTGCAGACATTCCAACCAGTTGCGTTATTTGTCACGTAATGAAGAGAGATCAAATTAACACTAATCATGAACGGTGTTACCTCACTGGGGAAAAAGATTTCCTTCAATTAATAGTTCTTACAAACAAACATTTTGTTCTTGCCCATGCACTGATTACCTTGAAAAATTCCACCAAAAACTATTCTCCATCTATAGAATCAATATAATATGCTTAAAAACAAGGTTTCGTCTCCGTAATAAAGTATTCCAGATAATTACTCTCAGATTCACAAATATCAAATCTCCTTCTCTACAAGTTCGACTGCTCGATATTATGCCTTAAATAAGAATGCCCCAGCTGTGCACAGCTGACAGAAGAGAAAGCAAACCACAGATAAACTTAAACACAATGTCAAGGATCTTATTCACCACTCGTGCAGCGGGCTCATTCGTTAGTACAATAGGCCACAGGTACAAATAATATTACAAGTGTTAGGATCTCAGGTTACCAATGTACAAGAAAATGTTCTGATTTGTGTTTTACATATGATGACTGCCTTTGCAGAGGGAGTGAGCGCACACACTATTTGACGAGTTTTGTACATTGTAGGTAAATATTGCATCACTTAATGTCATTGAAGATTTGCTTTAATGTCTGATATCATTAATCCTGATGCTAGTATGGAAATAAAATTGAAGACAAAACGTTGCATCACTTAGCACCAACGAAGATGATATTTAACGTAACAAAAAAATTTTTTAAAGAGTAGAATATGACCTTATTCCCAGAACATATGTGAAGGTGTAAAAGAGCACTGCATGGAAATGTAGGATGAAGCTTGTACACAAAACATAAATATTTTTGTAGATTACAATAATCTGTGTGATCATAAAACATCTATATACACAAATAATTATACGGTATACTATGCAAGACAGAAAAGTAAAGTTTAACAAGTGAAGCAAGTGGCAGAACATCAATATTTTCTAATGGTGACAAATGGCCAAGAAAATGTACAAGAAAATCTACTGTGGACACAGTGGTAGTAGACCTTTGTATCTGACAGTAAGTAAGCCTTACAATCCAATATCTGATTTAGGAATTTCTGCCTGACCATTACTTAGCCGGCCGCTGTGACCGAGCGGTTCTAGGCGTTTGTCTGGAAACGTGTTGCTGCTACGGTCGCAGGCTCGAATCCTGCCTCGGGCATGGATGTGTGTGATGCCTTTAGGTTTGTTAGGTTTAAGTAGTTCTAAGTCTACGGGACTGATGACCTCAGATGTTAAGTCCCGTAGTGTTTTGAGCCATTTGAACCATTACTTGTTGACTTACTGTGTCTCCCAGCCATATCAAAGTATACCTCCTCTTCTTTTAATTCTTGAACAGAGTAGTATTCGCTGTTTGCACAAGTCAATTAGTCTATCTCCTTTCTCATTCCTACTATCAAGTCCATATTCTCCCTTAACCCTTTCTTCTACTCCTTCCCCTAAAAAGCATTCCAATCGCCAGTGACTATCCGGTTGTCATTTCCCTTCAAGTACTGAATTCGCCGTTCAATATCCTCATATACTTTCTCTATCTTCATCTTCTGCTTGCGACGTTGGCATGTATAATTGAATTATTGTTGTCGATGTTGGTTTGCTGTCCACTCTGACGAGAATAACCCTGTCCGCAGTAACTCGGTATGTGCTGTAAACGGGCGCCCGGCTCTGGGATCGTCTTGCACTGACTCTCTGCCTTCACGGAACCTTTTATGCCACACGAAAACATATCTTGAAAGTGCCTCCGCTGCATACGCATTGTCCACGTTTCACTACGCGTTTTCCTGAGCTTAACATAGAAGTTGATCTTCTCTCATTGCTCACAATCAGCATCCATTGGGTCACCGTGACTAAGGCACCAAGAACCCAGTGTGTTGCTAAGCACAGCCCTGTCACCTAGTGGGTTTGTGCGGAAACGTAACCAAGAACATTTCAAGGACGCACGCGTACCAGGTGACATAAAAACAACGTTTCTTCGTGTTTAGGATTGCAAACTCAGAAATAAAAAGAAAACCTGCACTGGAACTTTTCTGACAAAGGGAGTAGAAACAATAGATGTGCATTCGACCGAGTCCGTTGCGAACTTGTGTCACAGGTCTCAATGGAGCAACGAACTGAACGTGACTAAATGAAGTTTTCAAGGCATTCTCCAGACTGTTTCGAAGAAGAGCTTCATGGGTGCACACCTTGACTCCCGGACAAAAACAACGACGCGTGGACGTGTGCCACGACTTGACTGGAATGAAAACGCAGACTCTCCTTTACTGGAAAATATCATCACGAGTAACGAGACTTTTTGTTATCCGTACTAACCTACTACAAAAGGACACAGTGTAGATCGGATCTCTGATGATTCATGAAGACCGAACAGTTGTGAATGTGAAACATGACTTCGGCAACATCCCTAAAAGGACATTTATGACATTTCAACATGGTTGTACGAACGTTCCGTGCGTTGTACCCCAGTGGGGGAAGATGATGTGGAACACCTGAAGCATTAAAACCACCATCTTAACTTTCTCCTCTTTTTTTTATTAACTGAGAGGATGTGTGTGTGTGTGTGTGTGTGTGTGTGTGTGTGTGTGTGTGTGTGTAAAAAAGATGAAAAAATTATTATGTGGCTACATTTACAGGTTTTTTGTGTAAAAATGACTATTTCTACTCAAGAATTCCCCTAACATGTGGGAGTTGTTAAGCAGAAACATCTCTAGCCTGCATCTGAAAACACTTCTGTTATGTGTTAGATGTTTTATTTCCATGCTTGGATAGTCAAAGAGATTTATAGTTGCATATTTCACCCCTTACTCTGCCAAAACTACTTTCAGTAAAAGATCTTCTTCTTCTTCTCCGGTTCAAAGCTTAGACAATGTGCCTGTTCCGACTTCATAAAATTAACTCCAACTCTTTCGCGGCCGTGATACACGTCTTCTTCCTTAGGACTTTTACTTCTTCACAACGACAGGAGTTGTGTCTTCGTCCATCCGTTTGAGGTGTCACCTCCATTCTTCCCATCATTCTCCAATCTTCTCATTTAAATTATAAATTCCAAATTCTGCTCTGATATCACAGCCTTTTATGTGGTCCCTCCCTAAGCAGCCTCTGACATTTCTTAAAAATCCTATTGCTCCTGCTTGTAGGTTATTTTTATCTCTCGTTGCGATAAAGTAGCACAGACAGTGCCATAGTTTCTGCAGGTGCAATTTTATGGATTTTCTAATTACATTTCAAAGTTGTATTTAGAGTTCAACATATATAGAATAAGGTCACGTAAGCGTAGGCGTGTGGTAAGAGTTCGCAGTGGCATTTTCTCTACACTGTCAACACTGACCAACACTGACCAACTCTGATCAACTCCTAAAGCGACGCCGGCCGGTGTGGCCGTGCGGTTAAAGGCGCTTCAGTCTGGCACCGCGTGACCGCTACGGTCGCAGGTTTGAATCCTGCCTCGGACATGGATGTGTGTGATGTCCTTAGGTTAGTTAGGTTTAATTAGTTCTAAGTTCAAGGCGACTGATGACCTCAGAAGTTAAGTCGCATAGTGCTCAGAGCCATTTTCCTAAAGCGACGCCGTCATATGTGATCTTGAAGAGCTCGCCATATTTATCGATTAGAGCAATTAAATGTACGTTTTCATTCCAAATTATGTAATCTTTATGTTCTATATCATAACCAATAAGAACTCTCTAGTTATGCACTAGAAAATAAAATTATTTGCCAAAAGCATCACCGTTGTGTGAGGAACAAACCACGGCATGACAAACAGCGGAGCCAATCACAGACTGCCGTTTGTGATATTTTTTTGAAGTGGCGCATCGGTTAAGATTGCGCTGTTAAGATAGTGGGAAAGATTACGTGCGTCCTCTCAATCTCCCATGCCCTTCCTCTTCGTTTCTAACGGTTACTAATGCAGGAAGGCCCTTCAGGCAGGCAAATGAGAGTGCTTGTTTAGATCTGCATATTCTAGAATAGCCGCAATTCAAACAGCTGAGAAATCCTTCTAGTTAACGGGAGTATTCACGTTCAATCCGGACGTCTTCACGGTAGAAGATTTTGCTCCATTATAAATCACTGAGACACCCGAATTTCCAACAGCTGAAGAAGACAAAGGAGTTCAACAGGACGCAAAAGAGATCAGCAGGAGTCCATGGACAAACGTTGTTCCTCAATGAAAGATGATTTGTCTGTGCAGTCATCAGGAAAAAACCAAAAAATTGACACTAATGAAGTTTAGGGTGCTGATGTACGAACAAGTGTAGGTCTATCCAGTATTTATCCAATAGCAAACCATGATCGACCCACAACAAAGAAGAAACTGGCAGAAAAATCCGAAATGTTGTTTGGGTGTCCGTACAAAAATCATTGTTAGAAAAGCAAGCTAAACCAGACAAAACCAAGAAGGGACAAAATACCAGTACCGAACAATGCAGAATCTTTAGGCCTAATCTGGACTTAACCGCGCCGTCGTCTTCAGGAACAACCAGGTCTAGTCCAAGGAGGGACCTGATGTTCTGAATTGCCCACTGTGTGGTGAGGCCCACAAGGGTGCTATCACTAAAGTCTGTATTAAGTGTGATAACTGCTCCCAGTGGTGGCATGAAGAACGCACAGGTTATGAAGGACATGATAAATTTTCTTGTGATTTACGTTAATGCGTACTCCTTGACTACATTTCGTATGCTCTTACCAGACGATACGGCTAAGAGTACGAAGCAGTGTCTTAGATATGTTGACATCTAAGATTTTTTTTAAGTTAGCCAGCTGTAAAAGATGTATGTAGTTACTAAAAAAAACAGCAATAATTTGTTATAAGAAAAAGTTGTTTTAACCTTCTCATATGACACATATGATAGGTTAAATATTAAGTGCAGACTCTTTCCCGTCTTTCCCCTATGTTGAAATTTGTGGTTTTCTTTTCTACCTCTTTGTCTATGTTCAGTCTTGTGTCACCGCCTAACTAACTGAAGCTGGCAATTTGACCAGTAAAAGTAATGAGATAAATTTTCTTTCTAGTGTAGTACTTTTGAATACGTACGTTACTCTTAAACTCAGATGGATTGTTGATAACAAATTTCCTAAGTTACTGATTGTACTGTTAGGTTGTGTGTTGTATTGTCAGCTGCTTAAAGAGATGTCTGCACGACGTATGTGTGTAAGAATGTACTGTTAGGCTGTGATCTGTGTTTTTAGTCGCTTAAAGGGATGACTACTTGACGCATGTGTATCAGACCCACACACAATTCTGATTGCTTTCTTTTGTGCCATGAATAATTTTTGCCAAAGTGAGGAATTATTCGACAACATAACTCCATACGGCATCAGCGAATAAAAATATGCTTAGTCTGTGAACAAGAATGAACGAGGAAGCCGTCTGGTAACATTTTGCACAGAACTTAACTTAATCATAGCTAAAACTTGGTTTTAAGAATCATGAAAGAAGGTCGTATACGTGGAAGAGGCCTGGAAACTCTAGAAGGTCTCAAAGATTATGTAATGGTAAGACTGAGACTTAGGAAGCAGGTTTTAATTTGTAAGACATTTCCCAGGGCAGATGTGGCCACTGATCACAGTTTATTGGTTATGAACCGCAGATTAAAACTGAAGAATCTGCATAAAGCAGGGAATCTAAGGATATAGGACGTGCATAAACTGAAAATACCAGAGATTGTAGAGAGTTCCAGAAAGAGCGTTAGGGAACGATTGACAAGAACGGGGGAAAGAAATACAGTAGAAGAAGAATGGGTAGCATTTTGCACTTTTTTAGATGTTTGTATTCCTTTTCGTCTGCTTCATTTACTACATTTTTATGTTTTCTCCTTTCACCAACTAAATTCAGTATCTCTTCTGTTACCCAAGGATTTCTATTAGCCTTCGTCTTTTTACCCATTTGACCCCAGAGGATCAAATGGGTAAAAAGCGCAAAGCGCATCGATGTAAAATGTTAATTGCATCCACTAGATTAAAATAAATAGATAAATAAAAATAAAAGAAAATTAAATCTCGGCTCCAGAAGGTCATAGAAACTTTCTTTTCTCTAAATTTGTGAAATAACTCAGCACTTTCGTTCTTTAACAGAGAGAGGTACAAAAAACGCGTACAACTAAAGTCCAGTTCTTCGACGTAATTTTTTGATCCTTACACTTAAACAAAATCGTAGAAATCATATAGTAGCATAAGTTGTACGAAGAAAGTAAGCCTAAAACCGTTAGTGTGAAGCCTTCCGCGGAGAACACCCAGAAAACTGTTGAGACGCATTTTTTTTTTCAAAAATCGATATATTTTTTTCTAAAAATGATATACCTAGAAAAATAATTATCACTTTTAAATTTTTACAACAACTATGTTTTTGAGTCATCGCAGGCTAAACTTACAGGAAATAGCAAGTATGCGAACGTTAATGTTAACGAGTTATAGAGAACCCGATTTGTAACAGTTTTTAGGATATATCTTGGAACGTAAGGAAGCAGCTGATACTTATCAAAACGCAGCCGGTAGACTTTTTTAAGCGATGCCGCTTTCTCGTTACACGTTTGTTGATCAGAGCTGTAGTTTTTACTTACATAAGAAAGAGCGTTTTTTTACAACTTTGCCATTTTTAAAATATGTGTGGATAAAAATCCTACGTCACAATCGTAATTTCTTTTTTATTGTTTACCGGTTTCGGTTCACTGACGATCCATCTTCAGATAAATCCAAAATATTATTCAGTGTGTGACAATCATTAGACATCCCAGTATTATTAGAGCGAAATCGCTCTAAAATAACGGTCGCAGGTTCGAATCCTGCCTCGGGCATGGGTGTGTGTGATGTCCTTAGATTAGTTAGGTTCTAGGGGACTGATGACCTCAGCTGTTAAGTCTCATACTGCTCAGAGCCATTTGAACCGCTCTAAAATGAATAATTGTAATTGGTTACGTAAACAGAGAACGTCAAAAATGGTTCAAATGGCTCTGAGCACTATGGGACTTAACATCTTAGGTCATCAGTCCCCTAGAACTTAGAACTACTTAAACCTAACTAACCTAAGGACATCACACACATCCATGCCCGAGGCAGGATTCGAACCTGCGACCGTGGCAGTCCCGCGGTTCCGGACTGCAGCGCCTAGAACCCAGACAACGTCATTCACTAATGAAATATTGTTACGATGTCCATACTGTCTCACGTGTTTTAGATCAACAAATTGCGTATCATCCCACTGACAATGTCAAAGAATAGCATTTACGGATTTACTTGGCCACGTTCGACATCTTGGATCAACTTTTGTGAAAAAGAAAGTCCGTTTGAAATTTAATTCCCCATACGCTTGTATTTCTTTTTCTTCCAGGTAATAATTTTTGCAATCACTTCTCCGTAAAGGCCCATACACGCGAGCCAATTTATCAGCCACCCGAACCACCGACCAGTTTCGTCGCTGCAGACAAACGTTCCGGCAGACTGCACTCAGCGATTACAATTGCCGCCTGTAATGCGCTAAACCATCTTCAGCCCGAAAAAAGCTCATCACTTGTTTGATTCTCCTCAACTTATTATCGATTTGTATGTGCTAGAAGAATGAAGAGATTGTGTTGTTTATATAGTTTTCTTTAATTTTTGAGTTAAAATGTGACTCTTGATGGTCGAGAAAAGCTGTGTCCTGTCAAATCAGACAGCTTTCTACGCCAGCCGACTGCTGAATCGTGGCGTGTGGCAAAGATAACAACTACGATGCAGCTGGCCAGTACGAACGTTGGTCGGCGATTGCAAAGAAGAAATACTTATAGTTAAAGAGAGAATTAGCGTGGTATGTTTGTACGTAGAGAATGGTTCTTGGCTTGTTCTTTGAGAATTTCAGTGGTAGTATTCAACTTGTATCCCAATATCGTTCGAGTAGTGACCCTCGAGAGAGATAACCTCAGGCGTGTGATGAGACCGACTCACACGTACAATCCATGAAGCAGTTTCCAATGAGATAGAACTCAAATGTGTTCAAAGCAGTTCTAAGTCGTTTTGAAAACTATTTTGAGAAGATTGTCGGCTTATGATTATTTCGCCGATTTTTGGCAGAGCGTAGACTCGCCACGTATAGGAAAAACTTCGATTCATTGAGGTGTGAGATTAGTTTCTCCTAGCTGTGATTAATGGTGCATTGTGCTGTTTAACAGCCACGCCATGTTAGGCGAACCGTACTAAAATATTTTTGTGAGATTTTCCGTTGGATGATGTATGTGAAGTGACGTGTTCACGTGAAGTCGTTTAGCTGTTTTGTGATTGAGGGTTAAAGCACACACTAAGGGATAGTAGCGTTGCATTGTAATATTGTGGTTGTGTAGGTGTACGTAAGCACTAAGGAGTAGTGACTTAGCGATATTGGGGTTAGGATTTATAGTGTGACTTCGGCGTGAGCGTCACAGTATAGTAAATCCCGGAAATCTCGTTCGATGCACTGAATGCCTGTTCTGTATTAAAGTATCCTACGCAATAGATATTTATTGAGAAACAATAGGAAGTTTATTGAGAATGAGATAGCTTTTCCCTTTGCCGCAAACGACAAATCAAGAACCATTTAAAATAGAACATTCGAATTTTCTCCGAAAGAGGTCATCGAGTGCCGTGTTTTGAATTTTAAGTATTAGTGGGTCGCGGAAGTCAGCGCCTGAAGTGGTTGAGCTTTGTACGATTATTTGAAGTTCATACAGGCGAAAAGTGGCAGTGACATTTAGGATTTTTGTTTTGTTTTCCTATTACATTTCCGCTTAGCAGGGTTTTGCATAGATAACCAGCACTCTAAAATCAAATGCCGACATGTACATGAAGTGGATTTAATTGTAGGAAATGAAGAAAACAGTTTTAACCTGAAAAAGTCAGTACCCGAGTTGTCGTTTATCCCAAAACTATTACCAGAAAACAAATAGTCACAGGTAGACGAATATCCGGAATATATCTCTTCGGAATAAAGTAAATCAAAAGGCCAATAAGATTGGATTACTGGTAAAAGCAAAGTTCAAAGAAACTAAAGAAGTCAGTGAACGACTTGTAACAAAAAATTTTCAAATGTGTGTGAATTCCTAAGGGACCCAACTGCTCACGTCATCGGTCCCTAAACTTCGACACTACTTAAACTTATGCTAAGAACAACACACACAACCATGCCCGAGGGAGGACTCTTACCTCCGGCGGAAGGGGCCACGCAGTCCGTGACATGACGCCTCAAACCGCGCGGCTGTAACAAAAACTAAGATAATTAATCTTTAGACAGGGAAAGCAGGTTTGCATGTTATGGAAAAATGATTAATTATAAATGAAAAGTTACTCCAGTTAATTCTCAAAGACTGAGATTAACGAAATAGTTTATTATGATAAAATTTCAATAAAGTCAAGGATATTGTTGTAGCAAGTTGTTACTCGTAGAGGTTATCATTGCTTGACAACGAGACATAAACAGTAGAATATTCTATCTTTGTCTCGTGAACGTATTCTCCAATATAGGTTGCCGTTATTGGTAAATGGTTCAAATGGTTCAAATGGCTCTGAGCACTATGGGACTCAACTGCTGAGGTCATTAGTCCCCTAGAACTTAGAACTAGTTAAACCTAACTAACCTAAGGACATCACAAACATCCATGCCCGAGGCAGGATTCGAACCTGCGACCGTAGCGGTCTCGCGGTTCCAGACTGCAGCGCCTTTAACCGCACGGCCACTTCGGCCGGCTATTGGTAAATAAAATACATCATTCCCACTCCTCCAGTCTCTAGCATTTAGAATTTCTCTGGTGATTGATACTAGCTTTGGTGGTAGTTTATCTTTCGAACCTGATAGCCAGATGCATTGTTGTAATTAATATCCAGATAGCTATCACTGACCCCATTATGGCTGGCCGGTATGGCCGAGCGGTTTTAGGCGCTTCAGTCTGGAACCCCGCGACCGCTACGGTCGCAGGTTCGAATCCTGTCTCGGGCATGGATGTGTGTGATGTCCATAGGTTAGTTAGGTTTAAGTAGTCCTAAGTTCTGGGGGACTGGAGAAGTTAAGTCGCATAGTGCTCAGAGCCATTTGAATCATTTTTGACCCCGTTATACAACGAGATGTGTTATTGTGTCAAAAAAAATGGTTCAAATGGCTCTGAGCACTATGGGGCTTAACACCTGAGGTCATCAGGCCCTAGAACTTAGAACTACTTAAACCTAACTAACCTTAGGACATCACACACATCCAAGCGACCGTAGCGGTCGCGTGGTTCCAGACTGAAGCGCCTAGAACCTCTCGGCCATATCGGCCGGCTGTTATTGTGTCCATCCTTTCGTAAATAGTAATGTCGTAGCGAGCTGGAGGGTAACTTCAAGTGACTCAGATGACGTCGTTGAGTGTAGAGAGGATCTTGTTAGGACAAATAATCGTAGCATCACTAGAGTGAGCTACAATGGCCGTTGTTGCTTTTCACTTACGTGTTGCTGTGCTGATAGAGCTTGTTCATACAGTATATCTCCTACGAGTTTCTGGTATTTAAAGGGAAACGCAGTACAAAGTTGGCGCTAGTGGTGTCTAAAGGGTGACGCAGTACACGCCCTATTGTTACGATTTGTTTACTTGAGTTCACTGAGTTCATGTTCTGCGAGATCCCTACAGAGGAACGGACACGGGGGTTTTCTTTTGCTATTTTAGAGGTAACAAGGCCAAAAAAAAAAAAACATGAACCATGGACCTTGCCGTTGGTGGGGAGGCTTGCGTGCCTCAACGATACAGATAGCCTTACCGTAGGTGCAACCACAACGGAGGAGTATCTGTTGAGAGGCCGGACAAACGTGTGGTTCCTGAAGAGGGGCAGCAGCATTTTCAGTAGTTGCAGGGGAAACAGTCTGGATGATTGACTGATCTGGCCCTGTAACAATAACCAAAACGGCCTTGCTGTTTTGGTATTGCGAACGGCTGAAAGCAAGGGGAAACTACAGCCGTAATTTTTCCTGAGGGCATGCAGGTTTACTGTATGATTAAATGATGATGTCGTCCTCTTGGGTAAAATATTCCGGAGGTAAAATAGTCCCCCATTCGGATCTTCGGGCGGGTACTACTCAAAAGGACATCGTTATCAGGAGAAAGAAAACTGGCGTTCTACGGCTCGGAGCGTGGAATGTCAGATCCCTTAATCGGGCAGGTTGGTTAGAAAATTTAAAAAGGGAAATGGATAGGTTAAAGTTAGATATAGTAGGAATTAGTGAAGTTCGGTGGCAGGAGGAACAAGACTTTTGGTCAGGCGAATACAGGGCTATAAATACAAAATCAAATAGGGGTAACGCAGGAGTCGGTTTAATAATGAATAAAAAAAATAGGAGTGCGGGTAAGCTACTACAAACAGCATAGTGAACGCATTATTGTGGCCAAGATAGACACAAGGCCCATGCCTACTACAGTAGTACAAGTTTATATGCCAACTAGCTCTGCAGATGATGAAGAAATTGGTGAAATGTATGGTGAGATAAAAGAAATTATTCAGGTAGTGAAAGGAGATGAAAATTTAATAGTCATGGGTGACTGGAATTCGACAGTTGGAAAAGGAAGAGAAGGAAACGTAGTAGGTGAACATGGATTGGGGCTAAGAAATGAAAGAGGAAGCCGCCTGGTTGAAGTTTGCACAAAGCATAACTTAATCATAGCTAACACTTGGTTCAAGAATCATGAAAGAAGGTTGTATACATGGAAGAACCCTGGAGATACTAAAAGGTTTCAGATAGATTATATAATGGTAAGACAGAGATTTAGGAACTAGATTTTTAATTGTAGGACATTTCCAGGGGCAGGTGTTGACTCTGACCACAATCCATTGGTTATGAACTGTAGATTAAAACTGAAGAAACTGCAAAAAGGTGGGAATTTGAGGAGATGGGACCTGGATAAACTGAAAGAACAACAGGTTGTACAGAGTTTCAGGGAGATCATAAGGGAACAATTGACAGGAATGGCGGAAAGAAATACAGTAGAAGAAGAATGCGTAGCTTTGAGGAATGAAATAGTGAAGGCAGCAGAGGATCAAGTAGGTAAAAAGACGAGGGCTAGTAGAAATCCTTGGGTAACAGAAGAGATACTGAATTTAATTGATGAAAGGAGGAAATACAAAAATGCAGCAAGTGAAGCAGGCAAAAAGGAATATAAACATCTCAAAAATGAGATCGACAGGAAGTGCAGAGTGGCTAAGCAGGGATGGCTAGAGGACAAATGTAAGGACGTAGAGGCTTATCTCATGAGGGGTAAGATAGATACTGCCTACAGGAAAATTAAAGAGACCTTTGGAGAAAAGAGAACCTCTTGCATGAATATCAAGAGCTCAGATGGAAACCCAGTTCTAAGCAAAGAAGGGAAAGCAGAAAGGTGGAAGGAGTATATAGAGGGTCTATGCAGGGGCGATGTTCTTGAGGACAATATTATGGAAATGGAAGAGGAGGTAGATGAAGATGAAATGGGAGATATGATACTGCGTGAAGAGTTTGACAGAGCACTGAAAGACCTAAATCGAAACAAGGCCCCCGGAGTAGACAACATTCCATTATAACTCCTGACAGCCTTGGTAGAGCCAGTCCTGACAAAACTCTACCATCTGGTGAACAAGATGTATGAGACAAGCGAAATTCCCTCAGAGTTCAAGAAGAATATAATAATTCCAATCCCAAAGAAAGCAGGTGTTGACAGATATGAAAATTACCGAACTATCAGTTTAATAAGTCACAGCTGCAAAATACTGAAGCGAATTCTTTACAGACGAATGCAAAAACTGGTAGAAGCCGACCTCGGAAAAGATCGATTTGGATTCCGTAGAAATTTTGGAACACGTGAGGCAATACGGACCCTACGACATATCTTAGAAGAAAGATTAAGGAAAGGCAAACCTACGTTTCTAGCATTTGTAGACTTGGGGAAAGCTTTTGACAATGTTGACTGGAATACTCTCTTTCAAATTCTGAAGGTGGCAGGGGTAAAATACAGGGAGCGAAACGCTATTTACAATTTGTACAGAATGCAGATGGCAGTTATAAGAGTCGAGGGACATGAAAGAGAAGCAGTGGTTGGGAAGGGAGTGAGACAGGGTTGTAGCCTCTCCCCGATGCTGTTCAATCTGTATACTGAGCAAGCAGTAAAGGAAACAAAAGAAAAGTTCGGAGTAGGTATTAAAATCCATGGAGAAGAAATAAAAACTTTGAGGTTCACCGATGACATTGTAATTCTGTCAGAGACAGCAAAGGACTTGGAAGAGCAGTTGAACAGAATGGACAGTGTCTTGAAAGGAGGGTATAAGATGAACATCAACAAAAGCAAAACGAAGATAATGGAATGTAGTCGAATTAAGTAGAGTGATGCTGAGGGAATTAGATTAGGAAATGAGACACTTAAAGTAGTAAAGGAGTTTTGCTATTTGGGGAGCAAAATAACTGATGATGGTCGAAGTAGGGATGATATAAAATGTAGACGGGCAATGGCAAGGAAAGCGTTTCTGAAGATGAGAAATTTGTTAATATCGAGTATTGATTTAAGTGTCAGGAAGTCGTTTCTCAAAGTATTTATATGGAGTGTAGCCATGTATGGAAGTGAAACATGGACGATAAATAATTTAGACAAGAAGAGAATAAAAGCTTTCGAAATGTGGTGCTACAGAAGAATGCTGAAGATTAGATGGGTAGATCACATAACTAATGAGGAGGTATTGAACAGAATTGGGGAGAAGAGGAATTTGTGGCACAACTTGACTATAAGAAGGGATCGGTTGGTAGGACATGTTCTGAGGCATCAAGGGATCAGTAATTTAGTTCTGGAGGGCAGCGTGGAGGGTAAAAATCGTAGAGGGAGACCAAGAGATGAATACACTAAGCAGATTCAGAAGGATGTAGGCTGCAGTATGTACTGGGAGATGAAGAGGCTTGCACAGGATAGAATAGCATGGAGAGCTGCATCAAACCAGTCTCAGGACTGAAGACCAGAACAATAACAACAACTAGGCAAAAAAAAAAAGAAAGAGCCGAGAGAAAACTGTGTGCAATGTGACTAATGCAGGCAGGGAAAGAAATTCACCGAAGTTATTACTTACGCAATTGGGAGCCTTAGATTTTCGTGATTATCTAATATTGGTTGTTAGTTAAATTACTATTTCTAGCAACTGGCGAAAGTTTCGAGGAACTCAAATCCAGGGCAGTTGACCCCCATAATTATAGTCTAAAGTGATGTCTACAACCTGCAACTTGGTTTATAGTGTCCTGAGTAAATACATCATGGCAAAGCAAAATAAATAAAAGGTATCCATACAAACGTTATTAATTTGTTTACGTAGGTAGAGTAAAAGATACCTCCTGTAGGGTTTACAAATTAATTTCAAGTTACATGAAGAGAGACGACAAATAGTGGTGACGCATCTCAGCTAGTAAATACGACAACAGATCATAAGAAACGAAGCATTTAAAAACTGTTAGAACTGTAGAAAAAAAGGCCCTACACTTCGCTCTTCCTAGCAGAAGGCATGGATATTGCCTGGATTTTTTAACACTTCTAACAACGAAGAAGGCCAATGGCCTTGCCCAGTGTTAACATCGGTTCCCGTCAGGTTACCGAAGTTCAGCGCTGTTGGCTTTGGCTACCACTTGGATGGCTCACCATCTGGGTCTGCCGAGTGATCTTGGCAAACGGAATGCACTCAGCTTTTGTGAGGCCAACTGAGGAGCTACTTGACTGGGAAGTAGCGGCTCCGGTCACGGAAACTGACAACGACCGGGAGACCAGTGTGCTGACCAAGTGCCTCTGCGTATCCGTATCCGATGACGCCTCAGGACTTAGGATGTCACGGCGGCCGGTTTGTTCCGTTGGGCCTTCAAGTCCTGTTAGGACGGTGTTTGTTTTGTTCTAACAATGAACCAAGTATATTTCATGAATAAAACAGCAGGTGTAATAGGCAGCCAACCAGTTGCAATAAATCGTGGTTTTCAGTTAACCTTTACCATGGTTTCAACGGATGTAAACCCATCTTCCTCAGAATCACAAACAAACTTCACATTAGCAGCCAGTCAATGAAGCTATCTCCATATCAAATGTGTCGACAACGGTATGCACGTGCATATGTAAAAGTTGAGACGTCTAGAATCAAGAGCCTGTCACATCAGTAAAACCAATCTCATAATATACCAGGGAGCTGAGTCGGCATATAGCTCTTAACATGGTCTGATATTTTATGAGATTGGTTTTACTAATGTGATAAGCTCTTGACTCCAGTTGCATTAATTATTACATAAGGACGTAGTGACCGTTGCCAACACATTTCATGTGGGGATAGCTTTACTGATTGACTGCTAACGTAAAGTTTGTTTGTTCTTCTGAGGAAGACGGAGTTAAAGCCGTTGAAACCATGGTAACGGTTAATTGAAAACCACCATTCATCGCAACCGGTTGGCCGTCTATTACATGTGCTCTTCTGTAACCTTTACTGCAGTGCAGCCTTGTTCAAAATATCACGAATAAAAATCCATCGACAGTCTGTATTTTGGTTCTGTTTCCGAAATCTAAGATCTAATCTATCGGTATTGCGATTTTTAGACTTCATTTCCATTAAATATTGGAAATAAAGGCTAAGAACAGAAATACAGAAGGTCTACGGACTTTTGTTCTCTTTATGTGCCACACCAAAGCATTATGGACTCGTTAAAAATGAGAGAAAAGTGCTTCATTTCTTGCATCTGCATTGCTATGCTCCTCCCATTATGTGTCCCACAAACATCTGCATCCTTTAAATTTATGCAGAAACTCTGCCTGTAAAGTTTCATCTGCCACGCACTGTGATGACTAGAACAGCATTTAACCTCGCGCGCTGTGACGGAAGACGAACTTTTGTCGGGCGGTTGACACGACACCGCTACACATGAGACAATTTGTTGGGTGGAGTGTTGTTTGGGTGGGGTGGGGGAGGGGGTCGGCTGTCGGGTGGTGTCACCAGCCCGACATCCCGACAAGGAACGCTCTGTGGTCGTTTGGTGAAAGTGCCTAAACACATCCAATTTGTCGGTCGGTCGATCGGTCGGTCGGTCGGTCCGTGCGTGTGTAGCGATCTTAATTCTTAGACTAAAAATGAGGTCTCGTTTCGCGATCTGGCGTTGTAATTTAGCACGTCATTTCTCGAGAGCACGCCGGGATGCAGCATCCAGTCCTGAGTTCTCTGTCCGGTCGGCACTATCGAGTAGACACCGCCTTGTCGATTGTCGCCTCGCATCGCTGTCGACTCGCAGCGGAACGGGCAACAGGTGGCACAGCGTCGCGCTTCGCAAACAAGTCGGCTGGCGGCGGGGCCAAAGAGCGAGCAGTGAGTTTATGTGGGCAGGCAAAGTTCTACTACGGAGCCGATCACCGGCGGACGCTGCCCGCGCCATGGCGGAGAAGACTCACGTCTCCCGGAACCGCCGCCACCGTCGCACCGCGGTCATCGCGGAGCTGAGCTGGCAAGCAGTCGCGTGCGGCCTCACCAACCTGGCCTCCGAGCTCCAGGTGGCCGTCTGCAGGCTGCACTACTACCTCCAGAGGATGCACGGCTACAAGGTGCGCTGCCCGCGGGTAGACCTCGTCACATACTGGTCATGACAGATCGTGACAGAAGCTTCTTTTTGCAAGCGGTCTCCTTATTCATTCATCTGATGACTGGCCCGGACTTGACTAAGACTTTCAATGATACCGGGTAATAGCATTCTTCGCTTACTTTCATTGTTACTTCATATGGGATCATATTTAGGGATAACTCGTCAGACCGAGCTAAAGTTTTTTTAACTTGGAAAACCCTGTAATAAGACTCATTTGTGGTGTAAATTCAAGAACCTCGTGTAGAAACCTGTTCAAGGGACTTGGTAGTCTAACCACTGCTTCTCAGTATATTTATTCTCTAATGGAATTTGTTGCAGTTAATGTCTGGTTTTACCCAATAGCTCAATACATAGTATCAATTCTAGGAATGAGAATAACCTACATAAAGACCTAAAATCACTTACCTTCATCCAGAAAGTGTTCCAGTATTCAGGAAGGCATATTTTCAATAAATTGCCAGCAACCGTTAAAAACTGTTTCAGATGAATCACAGTTCAAAGAGTTTGAAAGACTTCCTGACAGACAACTACTCTGTAGATGAATATCTGAACAGGGGCTGTTAGACCAACTTAAGTAAAAATGTCAGCTTTCAATTTTGGCAGCACTTAGTTAAGTCAACAGTAGCTATTTTGTGTATGATAAATATCTTATAAGAACATAACTGTTTCATTCTGATAGTGTATTACTTCTGTAAAATAATGTTAGCAGTTTCAGTGTACTGTAATGTATTGACCTATTTTGACAATCAACCTGAGAAATGATGAGGATAGTGAGTATTATATTCAAATCTTTTGTTTGTTATACTTTGACTTGTTTTACATCCACGAAAATCTTGTGAGTTTTGGGTCAATAGAACGAAAACTGAAGCTAATCTATTACCAGGCACTGCCACTACCTGAGATACTATCCAGTAATAGCTGGAAGTATGGGTGAAGCTGGCATTAGGATTGGAAGTGTTCCTGATGATGAACGTGACTGCTTATGAAAAGCTCGAAATACCGGTCTGAATGTCGGTTTGGAACTAATGTTTTGTTAGACTGACATATCTGCATTGAATTTCAGTGTTAGACTTAGATTCTCTGATAACATTCCATAGCGTTGCATATTCATTGATTTTCCACCCGATGGAAGAGTTCATTCAGTGCATTTAATGCCTAGAGTGTGACAGCTCTCTTCCCTCCCTTTCTTCCTCAAAACATGGATGTAATAACACCGAATTTTAGGTTGGATTGGGAAGTGACTTCGGTGATCGCTTCACGAAACCAAAGTATTTGAAATAAATGTCGTTAAGATTGATGAGCAGCGTGGATCTAAGTTCGCGCCATATTTAACGCACTTTTTTTATGAAAATCGAAACTAAGACTCAAATTGGAAATATTTCTACTAAATAATAGAGAAATCTGAATACTGTAGTGCATATTACGTGCCTACATAGTACATACACTAAGAAAGATGCGACAGGGCTGTGATGAACTGCTTAACTTGTATCCGTTTAATTCCAACGGAAGGCTCTACAGACCCCCATACCCATCTTTGCGTTTAATAGCATAGTGTAATGCATCCTTCGTTGGGCAACAGTGAGCAAGTATGAAAATGACAAAAGTTCAGTGATTCTGCTCAATAGCATGCAGTGCATTTCTGAAAGGTTTGCCGTCGGAAGGAAACAAGAGCGTTGCATATGAGATTTACATCCATCAATCTCAGAATAGCTCATAGAGTACTATGCGAATTCCCGTAACAAACATGAAATAGCTATGGCTTACTGGTTATCAGGCCGTGGGTGCTGTGTGTGCCATTGCTCGATAAGTAGATTGACTGTGAAAAAGCTTAATTTCATTTCCACCTTAAATAGCGGTAGCAAAACAATCAAATTTCGTATTTGAAGAAGCGGATTCTGTTCGGAATACAATGATCAAACAGCAAGACGCGATCTGTGGTTGGTGTCTGCTTTCGAATAGTGTACGTTTCCCTTCCTGACCCACCACGTCTAAAATAAAAAGTACCTTGTATGAAACATCTGAGGAATCTATAGGTGATTACATCAACAGTACACACTTTCGATAAATACCCCAAGCTGTTATCCAGAACACTATAAAGGAAAGGATTTGCCAGTTACTCAGACCTACGTGTGAGTTGTAAGAAGACAGTGATCAGCGGGAAGGTACTTCTTTGCTAAACAAACTTCTTCATTTATCAACTGACAGTTTTTCTTATATATCGATATCTTTATCTACATTTCGTTCACTTACATAAATAGCCCTTGCCTTATTACGTCTCTTATGCTGCGAAAGGTGCACATTTCATGACAGTGTGCATGAATTCAATGTATATGGTATTATTTCTTACAGCTGAATAAATATATATTATTCACTGTCCCATAGCAAAAAAGTTTAATAAACATATTTATCGTTAGTCTTTGCTGTATTTGAAACACGCGCTTTCGTCTACTCCTGAACGACAAATTTAAGCTCCACGCAAATTTAAAGTGGATCGAAAACAGTAGGTAGGACACTGACGTAAATCCGTTGTCTTGGAAACGGCTGAAAGTCGTAATCAGCCGATCGTAAGTAAAAGCACTTCTCTGAATGTCAATCTTTCGAGAAACGGTTGATGGACTCGGCTGTTAGATAGATGTCATATTAGATACCTTTTAGCTGTCAATTTTCAACCTTATTTTATTTGGCAACCAGTTTCAGCGTTTTCTTCGGGTCCCTATTCGATGTGTAGGAACAATCTGCCTCGGCTGTGTTCAAAACAGGGTCCAGCAGTACTGGTATTAGTAAATATTTACTACAGTGATCACTTCAGCCATCACCTGCCGATTGTTAAACATGTTTAACTAACGGTACCAGTATTGCTGGTCCCTGTTTTGAACACAACCGAGGTAGATTCTTCCTGCACGTCCGTCAGGGGCCTGCGGTTGGCGTAGTAAAACTTCGAAACTGGTTGCCAAATAAAATGAGGTTGAAAATTAACAGCTGAAAGGTATTTTATTTGACATCCTCTAAAAGCACATGCGCCAAGAAACAGTTGTGGAACATGAGCATTGAAGAAACGTGACTACTACACCGGTAACAGTTATTTCCATTTTTACTTCAAAATCAGGAGAACAAATACACCAGCCGTCTCGCTTAAGTAGTCAGGTGTACTTACGCTGTGTCGGTATATATTTGCGGTTCCGCATATGTACTGTCTAGGTAGGGCCATCCTAAATTAATACTGATGACGACGTGTCGTGCGTCGCCCATTGTCTCCCACAACGATAGGCTTAGTTTTAGTTTGCTAACAAAACTCTTGAAGTGAAATTGTATTTGCACTTTTGGTGGAGCTCTCCTACCTTAGTCTAGTGCGATACTCGGTTTGACACCAGTTTGTGTTAATATGGACAGAAAAACACGAATAACCAGAGATTTGTACACTACATAATTAACGCCCATTTTTTTACGTTATGACAACCAAGGACAGTTTCACAATACTGTAACCGGCAATGGCAGTGTGCTCTTGCGCTTGCTGTAAAAAAAAAAAAAAAAAAAAAAAAGTTACTCAGTGGTGCTGCATGTCGGTAGCAGGTACGGCTGCACAATAGACTAGACGTGGCGGTCTCGTGTTTGCTGGTCTTTAGGAGTCTCTCGTTACCGCCTGCATTAGTGACTGGTGTAGTTTCATTTTACATGGGTCATTCCATAACTATACAACTAACTCGACAGCAAAACTGGTTCATTAAACAGATGTTTTTGTCTATTTTTCACGTAATGCTCACCAACATTTAAGAGCTTATTCCGTCTGTTTTCTAATCCTACATGAAGTCCTTAGCTTTCTGTCAAAGCCGGTTTTGTGCTTTCCTTTACCTCTCCGTGGGGGTTGAACTTGATCCTATGCAAAAATTCTCATCAGATCAAACTGATAAAGATTCGTAGGAACAAGGTTAGTGTTGTAACTTTTAGCTTTACTGCAACTTTCGTAGACTACCACAACCTGTCTACTTAACTTGACTGGTTTGTCTTTTAATATCTCCACAGAAATTTTTCCTTTTTCCTTTCGCTTTTTCCCATCCGAAAATCGTTGGAATACTTAGATTTTCTTATTTGCTATGGATCTACAAGCTGCTTTAGTATAATTTGGAACTAAAATTTTAGTTTTCCCTCTTTCATATCGCAGTGACTTCAGTGTGCACTGAGTGTTTGTCCTAAAACCACACTCTCGTTAAACGCCTGTAGTGCCTAATAACGTATTTCTTAATTACTCAAACCTCCAATGAAAATACCGTATTTTCACCACCGTGGCGTTATTTTTCAAGCTTTTGGTGTGAAGGTGATGATGAAATGCCTACCCAAGCCTCACCCCCCTCACGTCTCCCCCCTCTATTATATTTCTGTGGAGGTTCTAATAATTTGGTAGTGAAAATAAGCGGTTGCATATCGAGGTGGACACCAAACTGGCTGAGCGTGCTTAGTTGCCTAATCTCACTAGCTCCATCATACCCTTAACTATTGCCTCAGTCTTTGTAAGTTGATACATGAAAAACACGTACAGCTTTTTATTGACTTACTAGGGTGTACTGTATAAGACTCTCCTCAAACAATATCGAGGATTTCAACAGAATTCCCAGTAGGGTCATTAGGATCTTGCGATACCATAGAAAAAGGCACTTTTTCATCTTCATGTCAGTAAAACGTTGGATGTATCGTTTGAAAAAGTGGTGCAGAGATCAACACATTGGTCTCAGATTTTGTAGGAGTGGGGTTCGAAAACACAAGAGGCCACACAGTTTGCAGGGTTTGCAGGGTTACTAAAGTCAACGAATCACAAATATGGGAAAGAAGCCATTACTCACTTCTGTGCACAATGGTAGGAGCGAGTGACATGGACAACATACCTAAAAATCTAGCTCAATCGGGTGTTAGTGTTGTGGTGGCGAGGGCCATTTGAAGGTAACTTTGATTATCTTGGATAATTTGAATATGTCACTCAGTGCAAAATTAAATTTGCCACACAAGATATGTAAGGTGACATGGACTGTTATGTTGTTGGTGTGTGTAAGAACTAGACAGTGTTATTGTTATGACCCAGAGACATTATTAAAAATCTCTCTGCAGCTTTGGAACACAGGAGCGAAGTAATGGAAATGATTTTTTGTTGTGTGTGTCCAGTATTGAATTAATCGGTGCTGACAAGAGAATGTTATTTCTAATCTTAAAGACCAGTTACATAACTTTTACGAGGACATTGTACTGGAGAGAGGCTAACAGACATAGCATCAAACCTGCGCTACCTACATGGCGACTCGTCGTGAATTCATACGACTAAGAGATTAAAGCTTCTTAGCTCTTCAGAGATAATTACAGTTCATCCTCTGTTGAGGATATTTGAGCTTTACCACACACGAGTTAAGACAACTATTCAGTATTACAAAATACAATATCAAATACAGCTCTTTAAAACTGCACAGAGAAACAAAAATAAGGATATTCTTTAGGAAGGAAGTCACAGATAAGTGAAAATATTTTCAACCGTATAAAATCATGTTTATTTTAAATGATGTGGTTTAAAAACAAATACTGTGTACCACTTCTAAATGCAGTAGAGCTTTCTTAAGGGATAAATTTTGTTGTATTACAGAAGGGTCGGCGGTGGTGGTGGTGGTGGTGGTGGGGGCTTTAATGGTAAAAGCGCAAGTGTAGCTAGGTCACCGATTGTAGTCATGAACTTCCTTCCTTGATACGTCTGTGAACTGAAGCTCAAGGTGGTGACTACCCACTCTATCCCACTACGTCACAGGAAGCAACTACAGGGTGTTTGAAAAAGTTACAGGCCCTCGGCAAAGCGCCTAATAGATCACTTGCGACACGGTGCACAGACATGTCCAAGAGGGGCGGTGGTATTAACTTTCGACGAAGTGCATTAACACTGCAAGGAATCCATTTTTCTTACGCGAATAGACAAAATTCCCGGAGGCGCATTTATAGTGGACATAAGACGCTTGGAACTCAAATAGTAGCAGCTACTTATTTACAACCGATACAAGAGTTACATGTTTGCACTTGGTACTGTACTTCAAAGTAGTCACCAACGTACTTAATTAAATGAGCTCTTATAATTACGTGAGTCTTCATGTAAAATATGTTCTCGTAAAAAAGAGCTGAGAAGCTTTTGTGATGTCAGTGACGTGATTCTGGTGAGGAAGAGATTAGTTCAGTAAAGGTGGCACCTGGCACCCTCTTGCTGTCATTGACGGCGTATTGTAAAATAGTGAAAGAGTACTTAAGTAGTAGTCACTTGGTGGCGAATTAATGAATTACTAAAATTTTCTGTACTTGTCTGACCATTGTTAATGGTATAAGACATGAAAACCTTGCATCCAGGAATTTCTGGCCCTTGTAGAGTGGGCTACACTGAGTGAGGCCACTTGCCACACATTCTCAGTATATCTTGAGAGGTGAATTGTCTGATGGAAATGATGGTGGTTAAACCTAGAACATAACGTGCTGTAATGAAGTGCTTGTCTTCTGTTGAAATATCTGGTTTTCCATAGAAACTAGGTGACATGTTTGTTGCAGAGATACAATTTGTCTCTGGCCCTTATCAGGTGTTCGGAGCGCTGAGGCTGGGGTAACCGTTTGATACCCTTCATGCTGTTAATCCTGGACAGTGATAGTGAAACTAATGGAATCGACATTATCGAATACATTTTGACAGCTTGTTAAGCTTAGGACAGGATCTTCAGTGTGCTAGACAGCTGACAGCTACAGCTCTTGTGCTCCAAATAAATACTCATTAGTGAACTGACAATAACACCACTGTATAAAAACGTGCTCAGTGAAATTTTGTCTGCACATCCCAGAACCAGACAGCAAATTCTGTGTAAGTGTAGTATGTCTGTAAACTGAAAAGCAAACAGCGCTTTTGGTGAAGTTGCCTATCGCAGAACAACACTACAGCTGGCGTGCGTCTTGTAACGTAGTGGGGTAGTTACAAATCACCTGCTCCTCGTTACACCCCCAGAACATAATTTATCCATTAGTATGACTGCTGCACTCAGGCGAGGTACACAAACTTAATACTCGTTAAATACTCGTTTTTACCCCCTTCATTTACAAATACGCATTCATTTGATACCGTTAAAACAATATTTTTAACTATATATAGTTTTCTCTATCCTCTGCAAAGTGGAAACTTAATCTCAGAGAAAAATTAATATGATCTCTTTCCTAGGAAATGTAATTTAACTTCATATTGGGACATCTTCGCTAGAAGCCGCGGTTTTAGATATATTAAACAGAAACAAAAGTGATATTTAAACGTCCCCCTCCAATCACCCCAACGTTCGCACCCCATCGGTCAGGATTTTTAGTAAATGACAGCCCCCTCCTATCTCTACACAAAAGTTTGAGACTGCATGATTTTTCCCCCTCATCGACCTTTCCAGTCTTCGTTAACTGGACTAAGACGGATCAAAACGATGTCACGATGGTTCCTCTGCAAATGACACGGCCGCTTTCACATCCTGCCTTCGGCGTTGTTCGAGCTTCTGTGTCTAATGCCCTCGTTGCTCATGTATTTATAACCGTATCACCACTTCATTCCTTTCTAATGCTCTCAACCGCCCCTAAAAGAATTTCCTGTATGAACTCAGTCGACAACTGTAATCGTAACATATTTAACAAGTTCTTTGTTAACTTGTTAGTAAGTAGTTAGGTGTTTTAGTGTTCGTGTGTAGCTTTTTGTTCCAACGCAGATGCATTTCTACATTCATAGAGTAGAGGCGAAGGTAACTGAGCAGTTGGTTTACGTTTCAATGAAATGTATATGAAATGTGGAACAGTAAAGCAGAAGTACTGTGATGAGGAAGAATGTAAATTAGTAATACGGGTTAACAGGTTGTTAGAACATCTTAAGCCAGTGGAGTGCTAACTGAGAGGCTTAAATAGTTAATTTACAATCACATGTGAATAGTAAGA
This sequence comes from Schistocerca americana, assembly GCF_021461395.2. Lineage (NCBI taxonomy): Eukaryota > Metazoa > Arthropoda > Insecta > Orthoptera > Acrididae > Schistocerca > Schistocerca americana. The sequence goes on along the minus strand of NC_060120.1, from coordinate 276,336,417 downwards.
AACGGCTGTTTTCGTGTATGATGTAAACTAAAATTCGTGACTTCCGTGGGAACACTAGATAACCATAATTCACTGAGTGGATTCTAACGTTAAGATTGAAACCGATGCCAAAAGTGAATATATTTACGAATTTTGCCAGTTATGAAGTATTGAAGCAATGAGTCTGTTACATGAATTCAAACAAGCAAACTGCCTTCATACCGAAAAACCGGCAAGGGCTGTGTACTTGCTTAACTGGGAAGAATCTAACACTAAAATTCCACGCTGGAGAACGGGAACACGCTTAACATTCTCACACTATTCTCACAGTCTTCTGACTGCTTTGATGCGGTCCACCACGAATTCCTATGTCTCAACCTCTTCATTTCAGAGTAGCTCTTGCAAACTACGTACTCTTATTTGTTGGGTGTATTTCACTCTGCTGCCCTACATTTACCCTCCACAGTTTCTCTAGTACCATGGAAGTCATTCCCTGATATCCTAGATGTCCTATCATCCTGTCCCTTCTTTTTGTCAGTGTTTCCCATATATTCCTCGCCGATTTTGCGGAGAACCTCCAAATTCCTTACCTTACCGGGGTCTTAACATCTTCCTGTAGCACCACATCTCAAACGCTTAGTCTTTTGCCACACTCCATGTTTCACTAACATACAGTACTGTGCTCCAAACGAACATTCTCAGAAATTTCCTCCTCAAATTAAGGCCTATGTTTGATTCCAGTAGACTATCCTTGGCAGGAACGCCCTCTTTGCCAGTGCTAGTCTGCTTTTTGTCGTCATTGCTCCGTCCATAGATGGGTTATTGCGCTGCCTGGGTAGCAGTATTCATCTATTTGGTAATCACCAGTGACACGTTTCTCGATGTTCTCACTTCTGTTACTTTTCATTACTTTTGTCGATACAGCAGGCCGGGGTGGCCGAGCGGTTCTAGGCGCTTCAGTCTGGAACCGCGCGGCCGCTACGGTCGCAGGTTCGAATCCTGCCTCGGGCATGGATGTGTGTGATGTCCTTAGGTTAGTTAGGTTTAAGTAGTTCTAAGATCTAGGGGACTGATTACCTCAGAAGCCCCATAGTGCTCAGCCATTTGAACCATTTTTTTGTCGATATACTGTCAATCCACAGTCTGTTCTCACTAGACTGTTCATCCCATTCAACAGAACCTGTAATTCTTCACTTTCATTGAGCATAGCAAAGTCATCAGCGAATCTTATCGTTTATATCCTTTCACCTTGAATTTAAATTCCACTATCGAACTTTTTATTTCTGTCATTACTTTCTCGATGTACAGAGAGAACAGCAGGGGTGAAAGCTACTTGCCTGTCTTGTACCCTTTATAATCCGAGCACTTCGTTCTCGATCTTCCAGTGTTATTGTTCTCTCTTGGTTCTTGTAGATATTGTATACTACCCTTATTTCCCTGTAGCTTACTTCCATTTTTCTCAGGAGGTCGAACATTTTGCATCATTTTAAATTGTCGAATGCTATTTGTAGGACGACAGATCCTATGAAAGTGTCTTCATTTTTCTGTAGTCTTACTTCCATCAACGACCGCAACGTCAGAATGCTCTCTGATACCTTTACCTTCCCTAAAGTCAAACTGATAGTCATTTAACACATCCTCAATTTTCTTTTCCATTCTTGTATATATTTTTCTTATCAGCAGCTTGCATGCATAAGCTGTTAAGCTGACTGTATGATAATTCTCTCACTTATCGGCTCTTGCAATCTTGGGAATTGTGTGGATGATCTTACCCGTAAGTCTGATGGCATATTGCCAGTCTCATACATTGTATGCACTAACGCGAATAGTCATTTTGTTGTCAATTTCCACAATGATTTTAGAAATTCTGATGTAATATTGCCGCTTTATTTCTTCTTAGGTCTTCCAAAGCTATTTTACATTCTGATTCTAAATCTGGATCTCCTATCTCTTCCCTGTCGATTGTTTCTTCTCCTATCAGGTAACCAGAGAAGGCCTATCCTCTTGGAGAGGAATTCAGTGTACTCTTTCCATTTATCGGCTCCCTCCTATGTATTTAATAGCAGAATTGCCGTTACACTCTTAATGTTACATCACTTGCTTTTCGTGTTAGTAAAAGTTTTCTCGTTTTTATGTTAATTTAGTACTCCCGACCCTCATTTTTGTTTCGATTTTTCCATATTTTCATGCAGTAATTTCGCCTTAGCTTCCTGAACTTTTTCATTCCCAAGTGATTTGTTTCCGTATTTCTGAATCTCCCCTCAACACTTCTGTAGTGCTTTCTTTCGCCATTCAAATGAAATATTTCTTCTGTTACCCATGGTTTCTTCGCAGTTATCTTCCTTGTACCTACGTTCCTCTTTCCAACTTCTGTAATTCTCTTTTTTTTAGAGATGTCCATTCCTCTTAAACTGAAATGCCTTATCACAGTATCTAAAACCACAGAATTTCTAGGGTATCTCTTTATTTTTTTCTACTTCCATATCCCACTTGTTTACTCATTGATTTTTCTTGATTGTCATAAGTCCAACCTACTTATGTTAGGAGATGAAAGTTTCTATGGAAATGTCTCCACAAAAACCCAAGACATGATGGACAACACACGTTACCAAATTGTGATCTGGGTCGGTTTCTGCTCCTGGGTACAACATACAGTTCATTATCAATTTCATAACCTCTGCATGACCGTGATATAATCTGACGGAAATCTTGACCTATCTTTTCCAAATATACTTCTTAGTATTCATTCTTGAACAGATTATTCGTTATTACTAGCTGAAATTTATTACAGAACTGTCTTCCTCCTTTCATTGCTCCTGCCTAGCAACCCTATTACTGAACTATTTGCAGTAACTCAGTTTGTCACCTTCCTATTCATAACGGATCCTGCTTAGGTTATACAATTTTCTACTGCTGTTCATATTAGCCAATACTCGTCTGACTTCCTGTACTGCAAAAATAATTTCTCCCAGCGTCAACAACTGCTGGCTTCAGAACACCATCTGCCGCCCCCAGACGGCAGCCAAGACCTATACCCGCCAAGTCTGTCGGCAGCTCCACGATTTCGTGAGCCCACCACCCCACAAAATTGTGTAGCATTTAGGCCTTCAATTCAATCTGTATCAGGAGGAATATACAGGCTTTTTCATTGGACGTTTTCTGCTTCGGATAAAAGAACAGATGCTGCTCCGTGGGAGAATTTCTCTGCCATGAATGTTGAACCATAGCACAGCCTCTCGTGTGGAGCAGATAGTAGTAGGTATTCCTGGCGTACAGAAGGAACAGAGAGCTGTGAAAGGAAATAGGTCACCAGGGTCGCATGTAATCCAATAACTCTACAGAGTATATTCTACGGCACTGATATAACTTAGCTTCCATTTATCGCTGACCTGCCACCCAACACCAAGTCCCAAGTGAGAAAGAGTTGACTCTTATATATAAGAATAGTAAAAAAATTTATCTGCAGAGTTCTTGAACATATCCTCACATAGAATAAAATTATCTGGAGAAGGAAAAGCTTCTTTCCACAAATCAGCACTGAATTAGAAAGCAACGCTCGTGCGAAACTTAGCTTGCCCTTTTCTCTCATATCATCTTGCGAACCATGGGTGAAGGGTAACAGGCAGATTATATGTTTGTAGATGTTTCTAGAATATTTTCACTCTGCACCGGAGTGTGCGCTGATACGAAACCTCCTGGCAGATGAAAGCTGTGTGCCAGACCGAGACTCGAACTCTCGACATTTTTACACGTTTGTAGATTTGCGGAAAGCATTTGATTCAGTCCCCCACTACAGGCTGTTAAAGAAGGGCCGACTAGTAGGTTCCAAGATGACTCGAAGACTTGTTAAGCAATAGAAACCAGTACCTTGTTCTCTACGGCAGTTGTTAGAGAGGCAAAGGTATCGTCAACTGTGCCGATGGAAGTGGTAGGACCTTTCTTATTCTCTACTAGCTTAGCGCCCACCGCTCACGCGTGTAGACTATGTGGCCCGCACAGATTAATTTTTGTCTTAAATCGAATTCTTATATTGAACCCAGATTGCAACCATTATAAAATTTTTACGTTAATTAAGGCCATGGAAACATGTTCTTCTCCGAATGTAGAAACGCTATTTCAGCAGCTAGAGTTCAAAGCTTTTGTTCATGTCTTTTGCGTTCTTGTGGAGACATTTCCATAGAAACTTTCATCTCCCAACACGCATTTCCTTATGTCTGAGAAGTGAATTACTAATTTCCATAGATTCAGCTTTAATTTTTTAAATATAACGAATTATTTTAATTTCATCCCCTATTTAACCTTTAGGAGTTGAATTTCTGTAAGCAGTGGAAAAAATATTTTTCTAACAGAAGCCAAGTACAAAATTTTATGTATTTAACTAAGAAAGTGCTTTCGTAATGAAATAATTTCATAAATATTTTCATCCCCTATTTCACACCTTAACTGTGTCTGAATTCTCAAGAACACTGAAACACGTATTTTTTTAAATTTCTAACAGTTGTCAAGTACCAGTTTTCATAGATGTAACTTTAAAAGTACTTTAGTGGTTCTTTAATAATTTATTTTCAAAGACTTCCGCCCACTATTTCACGCCCCCACAGGCGTTTTCCAAAAATACTGATACACATTTCTTTACTTCTAAGCGAGAAAGCAAATTCCAATTTTCGTAAGTCTAGCTCCAAAATTGTCTTAATAACATGTTCAAAAAAAATTTTCATGGCTTATTTCACCCCATTAGGGCTGGCATTTCGAAAAATCCATTCCTAATCGACAACTACAGTACAGGATTAACACCCTCACCAATTTTTAAGTTTGTACTTTGTGGTTACTGCTGGGCGATAACTACTCGGTCGATCGGGTCATAGCATTTTGTTTTTTCACAAATGAGCAGCTATCTATGGCTGTTTACTGGAGATTCTGTGTTACATGGGAGGGCATCGCCGCGTAACTGAAAGAGGATACGACATAGACGAATTTTACTAGTTGGTTTCGTGGATGGAAGCTTGGTCTAAATGTAGCAAAATGAGTTAATGTAGATAAGCAGGAAAAACCTGTAATGTTAGAATACAGCCGTCCCACCACAATTTCCGCACACCATTTTTTTTCATTTTGGCTTCGGTGTCATTTGAGGGGTGAAATAAGAACGTTAACGACAATATGAGTTTAGTTACCTTGTTCGTCCACCTTTAAATAGAGGTTTTATTAAGGTTGACGAATAAGGTAACTAAACTCATATTGTCTGCTTGGTTGGGATAGGTGTTGGGTTACAATAGGTTGATAATGCTTACGGAGTTGGCAGGATTTATCTGCTGAAGTAACAACTTATTCCTTTGTCGTTCGCTTAGTCTTCTAAAACATTTGTTTGTTCAGGTGTCAGATTCGAACCGCGTAACAGTCACATCCCTTCAATAATCACTAGGATGGGCCTTTACGGGAACAAAATGAAATGATCGTATGCAAATGTTGGCCAGGAGGTCCCAACAGGGTATTTCGACCGCCGGGTTTCAAGTTTTATTTCAGGTGACGCCACATTGGGCGACTTCCTTGTTGGTGACGATGAGATAACACAACAGCCAGTCCATGGCCGGACAAAATTCTCAACCCGGCCGGGAATCGAACACAGGCGAGCCGCATCGTAGAAACAATTTACCACTCAGCTAAGCAGACGGACACCTTTATAGAAGAGTGCTTTCACCGCCACTCTGTCTTCTGACTAATGGCCACTTACCATAAACACTTCAAAATAGTTCACTACCAATCAAGGACCACTTGCCCACAGTAAAATAGTTACCAATAAGTAACTCAATCCGGCTATTCATTGAAATTTCTTAGTTCTTCGAGACACAGGTAGTCTGTCCAATGGTATTCCAGTGACTACTAAAAATTGCTACTTAGCTTGAAGTGGCCTTGTGTTCACCAGAAAGTATCACCATCTTCCCATTGCTGAAGTGTTTCTCCATCAGTTGCTACTGAGGAGCATCACTGCACTCCACCTGCTCTGATAACGCACTGTCTCTAAACTTTTTATTCTGCCCCCTCTCAGCTTTTACTCTATTCTACATTGATTCTGGCTGCACATAGCGCTTTGCAATATCTGTCGGGAATATTCAACTTTCCTCTATATGTGATCGTTTTAAAGTTGTCTGTCGTTCTAACTTCCACTAGAAACTCCTCCACTGCATGCAGTGGAAGGTTACCACTGACGCCTGTCCTCGACCCTCATTGTTTTGCCGAACATTCAAGAATCATTCTCACTGGCGTGTTTCGTCAGCTGCTGAGAAGCAAACAGTTTTCGATGGGCTGGGGACTAATCACGTCCAGTTTCATTCCTCATATGTCCATGCACCTGAAAGCTTGTCAGTTACGATTAAACTTGTATTTATAATCAGTTTTCTACAGTCATGACATAGTACACTAGTACAACCCATTCTTGAGTACTGCTGAATTATTTCGATCCACAACAGGTCGGATTAAAGGTAGACATCGGAGAAATTCAGAGATAGTCTGCTAGCTTTGTTACTGGTAGATTCCATCAGTACGGGAGTATTACACAGCTGCTTCATAAACTCAAATGGGAATTTCTAGCGGAAAGGAGTCGTTTTTCTCGTGATGTGGTATTGAAAAAAATTAGGGAACTGGCATTTGGAGTTGACTGCAGAAGGATTGTGCATCCCCTGTTGCCGGCCGGAGTGGCCGCGCGGTTCTAGGCGCTAGTCTGGAGCCGAGCGACCGCTCCGGTCGCAGGTTCGAATCCTGCCTCAGGCATGGATGTGTGTGATGTCCTTAGGTTAGTTAGGTTTAATTAGTTCTAAGTTCTAGGCGACTGATGACCTCAGAAGTCGCATAGTGCTCAGACCCATTTGAACCATCCCCTGTTATGACCAAAAACACAAGAGAAAGTATAGCTTGAATGGGGCGTATAGACGATCGTTTTTGATCACTTTGTTTGCGAATGGAACAGGAAAGAAAATGTCCAGTACTGATGAGGTACCCTCAGCTCTGCATTTTGTGGTGGCTTGTGGAGTAGCTATGTAAAAGAAAATAACTTATCCTTAAAATCAGCTTGGGGATTCCCATCATCCATTCAGGAGGATTTGGGAAAGACCAGCACCTCTTCAGGCCGAAGAAAACCCTGTTTTTGCAAGTAGGTGACGCGACTGGGAAATTGAACAGGCAAGCACGCATACGTGACCAGGAAATTGTAAGATATTTGAAGTGAGTGGAGAAAATGTTGTCAAACAATTCGTAGAGATTAAAAGGAACGTAAAAATATTGCATTCTAATATTCATATTGTACCACTTGACATTTTGAGATGTCAACTACAAAAACTACCAGAGAGTGCGGTGAGTTTATGTGCAGTCTGTTTGTCGGTCAGGCGCAGCTGGAGTCTCTGCGGCGTCCATCGCAGCTGCAGCTGTGTGCCCTTGAGGCGGTCTTCCGTTCGGACGTGGAGAGCTACCTGTCGGGCGTGCGGCAGGACGCGGCGAGGTTGGAGGTGGCGCAGTGGGCGCTGGGCGACCTGCTCGGCGCAGACTACTCCTCCCCCTCCCCCGCCTCATCACCGGGCTCAGCAGCGACCGGGCTGTCACCGAGGAGGGCTGCCGCCCGCACCTCGCCCAGCCCCAGGCAGCCGCCACTCTGCACTCTCAGGTACCACTGCGCTGCGCGTCTCTTTGTACTCCGTGTCTTGCTGCTTCTCAGTGAAATAAACAATGGCTTTCTTTCAGTATTTGTATCAAGTCAGTTTGAAACGTCCCCTTTGAACAGTTATACATGACTGTCCTTAAACTGACACACAATATTTTTAGCGCAACGCAATCTGACTTCCAGTAATCCCTACAAAAGAATGGCCCTGACTAACATTAACCTATACCTTTCACAAATCACTCACCTCACAAAAATCTTCGTTACTCGAACTACTGCAATACAGCGAGCGCCACTACTGCCAGCTAAATAAAAGATTCAAACTACGGAAGGCACTACTACTGATAGGCATAGTTAGCAAATGAACGATTTTAATAGAGAACAAACAATGTATTTACCTTAAGTGTTGAAAAATCATAATATACATAGCAGTTCATGACATCCAGTCTTACAAATTTCAAAACTCCGCCATTTCTCTCCCCACATCCACCACTGCTGGCGGCTCACCTCCAACTGCGCAACGCTACGCGCTGTTCACATCCAGCTGCCCAACACTACAATGGCAGACAACAATGCAAACTAGCCAGACTGCACACAGCACAGCCAGTGATTTTCATACAGAGCGCTACGTGGCGTTACCAATAAAAAACCTAAACAGCCTTCTTCCAAGTTTAACGGCCATCACTGGACAACTATCATTACAAGATAAACTGAAGAGCCAAAGAAACTGCTACACCTGCTTAATATGTAGGACCCCCACAAGCACGAAGTCGTGTCGCAACACGATGCGGCATACATTCGAGTAGTGTCTCGAGTGAGCCCGCCCGGCGGGAAGGCGTGCCTGTCCCAGCACGAATCCCCCCGGCATATTAGTGTCGAGGTCCGGTGTGCCGGACAGCCAGTGGATGGTTTTTTAAGGCGGTTTTCAATCTACCTCGGCGAATGCGGGCTGGTTCCTCTTATTCCGCCTCAGTTACCCTGTGCCGGCGAATGGTGCGCAAACACCATCTCCACGTACGTGTACACCATTCATGGTACTCTACCACGCAGACATTCGTCTGGTATTAGACGTTTCCGGAGGGCGGGGGAGGGGGTGTCCACTGGGGGCCGAACTGCACGATAACCCTGGGTTCAGCGGGGTGGGTGGGCTGCTGTGACCTGCTGTGGGGTTGTGAACCACTGAGGACTACGGCGGGACGAATCCCCTCCGTCGTTTCTAGGTCCGAAGTTTAATACAATATGTCTGAAGTGGTGCTGGAGGGAACTGACACCATCAATCCCACAGGCTCTCCATAAATCCGCAAGAGTACGAGGAGGAGGAGATCACTGCTGAACAGCATGCTCCAAGGCGTCCCAGACATGCTCAATGTTAATGTTGGGGAGTTTGGTGTCCAGAAGAAGTGTTTAAGCTCCGAAGGGTGTTCCCAGAGCCACTCTGAAGCAATTATGGACGTGTGGGGTGTGGTTATCCTGATGAAATTGCCCAAGTCGGTCGGAATGCACAATAAGCATGAATGGATGCAGGTGGTCAGACAGGATGCTTACATTCGTGTCACCTGTCATTCGTATCTAGACGTTGACACGCTGGCCAAAAAGGCTATCGGTGCCTGGCCCTGGAAATTGGCTTTCCGGAATGCGATCTCTAGTCGGTATTGCGCAAAAAGTCCTTGGTGCTTAGGGGTGCTGAATGGCGCACCCTGCCTTCCCCCAACAAACTTCTAGTATCAAGGAGAGTACTGGTGTGGCGCTCCTCCTTGCAAGCCTCTCGCAAGGAATCTGCCAGCTGCACATTGGCCACACCGGGCTGACGCACGTCATTTATTACGCCGCGAGAACCCACCTCTATGTCGCTGTCGATCAGCGTTGACAGTAGTCCACATCTTGTTGGCCTGTCCTGTTTTAACTGCGCTCAGGCAGACGTTTGCGCTGCCTGATATGCTCCCTGCACTTTAAACAGATGACGCTGCAATGGCAGGCTTAGTTTTGAGTTTTATTCGAGCAGGGGGCTTTTATCGCTCGATCTGAGGGTTTATCTCTTGTGTTGAGTCTGGCCTTTTGCCTACGATTTGAGATTAGAGTTTTTAGTGTCTCTTGGTGGTTGGCTTTTCTTTTTTGTTTCCATGGTCGGACAACCACTGTAACACTCCGTGTTTTTAATTCCTTTTTTCTGATCTTCATCTGTCTGTCTTGTCTGTGTCGTCCCTTGTCTCCATTCATTGTTTTTCTTCCTTGTGGGTGTTTCATGGTCGTGGAAAAAGGGACCAATGGCCTTTTCAGTCTGGTCCCTTGAACGTCCACAAACCACCCAACCAACGTATCTAGGCATATCAGAGGTCCCTTGTCACTCCAACTGCCCACGCCCCACGTTACTGAGCCTCCACCAGATATCAGTCCCTTCCTGACATGGAGGGCCCGTGGATTCATGAAGTTCTCTCCACACCTGTACATGTCCATCCGCTAGATACAATTTGAAAAGATACTCGTCCAACCAGGCGACATGTTTGTCATGTGTCCAGTGTCGGTGTTGACGGGTCCAGGGGAGTTTCGTGTCGTGCAGTGATCAAGGGTAAAACAGTGGCCCTTCGACTCCGAAAGCCCATATAGACGTTGTTTCATTGAATGGTTCGCCCGCTGACATCGATGGCCAGCACTGACATCTGCAGCAGTTTGAGGAAGAATTGCACTTCTGTCACGTTTAACGATTCTCTTCAACCTTCCTTGGTCACAATCTTGCAGGATGTTTTTCCGGCTGCAGCGGTGTCTGAGATTTGATGTTTTCCACATTCCTGATATTCATGGTACTCTCGTGAAATGGTCGTAAGGGAAAATCCCCAGTTCATCGCTACCTCGTAGATACTGTGTCCCATCGCTCGTGCGCAGACTATAACACCAACTTAAAATTCACTTAAATCTTGACAACCTGCCATTGTAGCAGCAGGAACCGATCTAACTGCACCACACACATCTTGTCCTACATAGGTGTAGCCAACCGCAGCGCCGTATTCTGCCTGTTTACATCTCTCTTTGAATACGCATGCCTATACCAGTTTCTTTGGCGCTTCAGTGTAGAATATCGCTAAAGTTCAAAATAATAAAATAGTCCAAAAACGTGCAAATACAGTTATCTTCACATCATCCAGTGGCGTTTCCTGATTTTGATCTTAAGGCGTTGGCAAAGGAAGTCTATTAAGCTATACACGTTAGCCCTCTTTTAGTGAAAATCGGAGGAAACCTATTTGAGTCCAAATAGGGGTAAATGCAAACCGCAAAACTTGTTCCCGAGTCGTGATGCAGTGTAGTTCCAGAAATTGTAGCACACGCTGGCAATGCAAGGCAGAACACTGTAGCGGGGCTTTGAATTTCGCCGCGCTACACTCGTTCCCTCAGATAAAAAATATCTCGTCGCAGCGGTATGAGCGCTCGACGGCAGAGAAACTACCAAAATTGTTAACTTTTTGTTTTTTATTCCGTTTCAATTGTCTCTTGATAGCCGTAGCTTAAGGCAGGCGTGATCGGATGCTGACGTAAAAACTTAATGGCTAATCTTGATCTGATTGTAATGTGTAGATATTGTGGAAGTTATTAAGAAATTCGTTGGATGGAAGTAGCAAAGTGAATTAAATTGCATACAGTATCAAGATGATTTTAATTGGTATAAATTAGTGGTCCCTGGACTATTGCAAGATTTCGGAGCAGATTTTTTCACGCTGAAATGAAGGAGATTTTTGAAGACGTGGACGCCGCCCGAAAGAAGATAAGTTAATCTGGTAAAGGATGATCTCTCGTCTACGCCACTTCCCCCTGTCAGTTACATTCTGTTATTCTCTGTTTCTTTTCAATAACTTTTGTAGTGAAAATTGGTTTAACTTTTGCTCAAAAACGCCACAAGGACCACCCCAACAATAGCTTTTCGAATAACGAAGTCCGATAGCTTTTCCGTAATACAAAGTCCGATCTGCATTTCTTTCATTCTTTCCCTTTTTCACGGTCTCTCTTCTCCCATTTTTTTTATTAACCACTACAACTGGCGACCGTGACAGGACAGTTGTAGTGGTTAATAAATAAAATGGGAGAAGAGAGACCGTGAAAAAGGGAAAGAATGAAAGAAATGCAGATCGGACTTTGTATTACGGAAAAGCTATCGGACTTCGTTATTCGAAAAGCTATTGTTGGGGTGGTCCTTGTGGCGTTTTTGAGCAAAAGTTAAACCAATTTTCACTACAAAAGTTATTGAAAAGAAACAGAGAATAACAGAATGTAACTGACAGGGGAAGTGGCGTAGACGAGAGATCATCCTTTACCAGATTAACTTATCTTCTTTCGGGCGGCGTCCACGTCTTCAAAAATCTCCATTTCAGCGTGAAAAAATCTGCTCCGAAATCTTGCAATAGTCCAGGGACCACTAATTTATACCAATTAAGATCATCTTGGTACTGTATGCAATTTAATTCACTTTGCTACTTCCATCCAACGAATTTCTTAATAACTTCCACAATATCTACACATTACAATCAGATCAAGATTAGCCATTAAGTTTTTACGTCAGCATCCGATCACGCCTGCCTTAAGCTACGGCTATCAAGAGACAATTGAAACGGAATAAAAAAACAAAAGTTAACAATTTTGGTAGTTTCTCTGCCGTCGAGCGCTCATACCGCTGCGACGAGATATTTTTTATCTGAGGGAACGAGTGTAGCGCGGCGAAATTCAAAGCCCCGCTACAACATTTTTATAAGTAAATTAAATGGACGCGGCCGTATTTAGATTTTTTGCTACGTGTATAAAGAACAGTGTGTTTAATCAACAACACCGCCTGTCAGACGTGGATAACTCGTACAACTCCTTACGGAAGTGCCTCTCAAATTCCTTTCCAGTAGAACCACATTTTGCCTTTACACACGTTGGTACAGTTCGCTACTGTCAAGTTAGGACATGATCTGTTGTTGTCAGTTATTTGTTTCTTCTGTGTTGGATAGTAATGAAACAGGACTGTGTAATAGTTTTTGCAAAATGAGCCGAAGATCTAAGATACTTCCGAACCTGGACAAAAACTTGACAATTCCCCGCCCCCGCGCGTTTGAGATAGGATGATTTCAAACATTTCAAAAAAAATCGATGTTTCAAAACTGTACTCATTTTGTAGCGCACATCTTTCTGGTGAGTTTGATAAAACACACATGTTCGAGGAAATGTAAGATACGCTATTTCGTCTTAAGTGTATCAAAGTTCAGTGCCACGTCTCTTCACACAGCAGTCTTCTATCGCACATTACTGTATTTAACTCTTTGGAGTTCGAACGTGTATATTTTGTAATGGAAGACATCAAACATATATGCAGGGCAGTGGAAATTAAAATGTCCTTTGGTGCCTCCTGATCCCAGTCGACCTGTTTGACGTCACACCCCTTAAAAGAACCTTACAATTAATATTGGGTGGGATTATTCGTGATGAGGGGGAATAAGAACTCTTCAGAATTTTTACACTCTTCATTGCCTATCAGCTAATAACGCTTTCGATTGACATAAAATAAAATACAGGAAACATAAAACCAATAACAAGAGACAAATCTTCTGGTAAACCTTGCGGGATGTAAGGTCGTGGTCCATGAAACTCTTCAGCTCCTAACGTTTCGTCCAGTGCTTCGCTGGACATCTTCAGAGGGGTGTTTCTCCTCCGGTGAGTCTTGCCGACAAGACTCACCGGAGGAGAAACACCCCTCTGAAGATGTCCAGCGAAGCACTGGACGAAACGTTAGGAGCTGAAGAGTTTCATGGACCACGACCTTACATCCCGCAAGGTTTACCAGAAGATATGTTATCCGGTCGTGAAAGCCTTCATACTATGAACAAGAGACAAGCAAGACAGTACACCTCTCTTCAGTCTTTAGGTCCCAGATATTTTTCTCTCTAATTTTGCTTCAGCTTTACACCGCGTTCTTTCCTTTCTGCTAAAGTATATGTTACCTCATCAGTTTTCGTCAAACGTTTTGTGACAGGAGAAATCAAAATGTTGTTGTCCAGTACTGGAAAAGCTATTAATACAAATAGTACCAAGACAGGTGTGATTTCTCTATTTGATTACGAATATTTTGTTAGTGTCTGACTTTTCAATATTGCAATAGTTGCACTACAAGCCAAATACGCGAGACTGTTTTGGCACAAATGGTCATTTTTATGTACCTCATTTACATCAATGGCGGAATATAATTCGTGAAGTACAAATATAAAAAGTCTACTAAGCCTACCACAAGCTAAAAGTTTTAAGTTCGAAAATAGTTTCACATTCCATTCATATGTCCAGTTTCTCAAGCTTAAGCTCAAGTAGTAGTAAGAAATTTTCATATAAATTTGGAATTGTCACATTCTTCCATATAATTTGTGTGATGTTCGTTTCTTCTCCTTCCTCGTTCCAACAAACGATCTTGTCACTAATTCTGTAACTATTCCTGCCATTCTCAACTTGATTTCCAGTTAACTTTGCTAACTGTCAGAATCACCGGTTCAGTCGTACCGCATTTATTCTCCGGCTATGCGTTATAACGTGTTCGTACAACTCGGTTTCCTCGCTATTCCGAAAACGGAACTTAAGCGGCTGCTAACCGGGGACTGTACAACTAGTCCTTAGTGGTCTAGCAATTTCACAAAAATTTTCCGTCAAAATTTCATTTTCTTGGAAACACTGAGAAGATTTGTAGTATTTTTACCTGTTATTCCTGTTAGTCGTTTATTTCCACTCTGGTATCCTCAATCTATGGATTTCGCTAACAATTACACCAATGCTGAGCATTCGCACACCCAATATACCACACAAACAGCGATTGGCAGTCACCCGCTCGGGTATGTTCGGCTCAGTTCTTACAGCCTCGTCCCCCTTTTGTCTTTTTTTTTGGGGGGGGGGGGGATGTAAGTTCATCTCTAGATGCGAAGGGGATTCTCCTGGAAGAGACATCACGTACATTATACACGCATTCAAAAATTAACTTACAATGTGTTGATAAAATGTTCAAAAACCAACTGGGATGCGTTTCAAAATGATATGAATAATCGATAGACTATCATTAGGATGCTTTGTCAAACAAGGTTTTTTGTTAAAGAATATTCATTCCCCCCTCCCACACACACCGAAATTGCCGCCCGGGGCAGATACTCCTGTTTGAGCCCCCGCCCCCTCCTCCCCCTCCCTACTCGCCCCCCACGTCCGAGCCTGTGCACAACGGTTTCATTACCCATTTCAAAACTGCCGCAATCTTCTCTGACGCAAGAAACACAAGACGTAAGGGACAGAACAGCAGCCAACCAGCAATGCGCAGAGTCGAATGAAAGTAGAAACGACGGCCTGACTGCGGTCCGGCTGACCAGTGGACGAAGCTGACGCATGCGCAATGACTCTGGCGCAGAGAGGGGTTTCAGCGGCGAAGACCTGCCAACGCCTTGGCTCGTGCTTAGCGCGTTGCGTACTGCCAGGGGCCAGGGTAGCGGTAGGCAGTTGAGCTGAGCCATCAGAGCAAAATCAGACATAATGTACTTTATAGTGATTAAGACTGATATAATTTCCTAATTTTATTCAGACGTTGGCGCACTACCCGCACAACCTCAAGAGACGCTATTGACAATATCCATATACAGGGTGTGGCAGTAAACTTCATGGTTTCAAAAGTTAATGAAAACCTATTTTATGATTCAGAACTTGGTTTTTATATCTGAAGTTTTGTTTACGGTTTCGAAAATATCAGGTAGGTGATGCTCCCATTGCCAGGGAGCAGCAACGTAACTTCATTGTTGGACATGAGCGCCATTCAGTTTTTAGCTGGCGTAACGGGGTGGGAGTGGTCTCATTCGACAGGTGTAGCTTTAAAGTGTTGTTCTGTTAAAGATCAGCCACCATCACGCGTCGGAACAGTGACAAGCGTGCATTTGCCATTGTGGCCTATTTTTCGAACGGATGCTCTGTGATATTTATCCAGCGCGCCTTCCCAAATGGCTTACCGACCGAGGTGGCGCAGTGTTCAGCACACTGGACTCGCATTCGGGAGGACGATGGGCCATCCTCATTCAGGTTTTCCGCGGTTTCCCTGAATCTTATCAGATAAATGCCGGATGCCGGAATGGTTTCTGTGAAAGGGCACAGGTGACTGCCTTCCCCATCCTTCCCTAATCCCATGGGACCGAGGACATCGCTGTTTAGTCTCCTCTCCCGAATCAACAAACCAAATGACTTCAATGTAGCCCTGTTGGACCGTGTCCCGGATTGGAAATAAATTCTTACACGGGTCGCTAGTTTCAGACAAACCCGCCAGTACAAGAAGACGAAGAAAAAGCGTCCCTCAGCCCACCAGATCAAGCGAGAATATTGAGGCAGTGAGAACTTCAATTTCGCAGTTCACACGGCTTTCTGCGCCCATAAATGTTTCTGCCCTTGGCGAATTCTCCACGATGACCTTACTTACAATCCTTAAGAGCTGGCGATTGTGCAGGAACTCTCCGAACGTGACTTCAGTTCTCGGAGGAAAGCATGTGAGCCACTTCTCGGAAGCAACGTTCCTGATGACGCAATTTGTTTTCAGTGATGAAGTCAATTTTCACATCACTGGATGCGTCAACAAACTGAACACACGTTACTGAGCTGACAGCAATCCTCGAATTGCGTCAAAGGCGTCTGCATCATTTCAAGTCGGTGTAGTGCGCAGTTTCCTCGCTTTGGGTTTTTGAAGATTAAGTCAGTGACAGTGAATTCAGACTCGTATGTGACTATGTTGGAGGAATTTTTTTTCCACGTCATGAACTGAACTTGGTACCAACAGGTCGGAGCAATGCCTCAAATTTAAACGGGAACACTCCCTGGAGCGCCTCACCCCAGTAACGGGCTATTTCGAGCTGCCAGCGCACTTCCCTGGTTTGGTCGCTTGCGCTTTTTGTGTGTTGTTTGAAATCTCGCGTTTATTTGAACTGTCAAAGAACCCCACCAGATCTGAAGTTAAACACCTGGACAGAAATTGCCGAAATACCCGCTGATATGCTGGTAAGTCATGAGAAACGGCAGAAATAAGCTTATTCAGTGTATGTGCAATGGGTGGGTGTCACCTACCTAATACGATTTTCAAAATTATGAAGAGAAATTTTAGATATGTACCTACCTATTATTAAAATAAAAAATCCTAATTCATAAAATGGGTTTTGTTGCGTTTTCAAATCGGGAAGTTACATTGCCTCGCCCTGTGTTATCTTTGAACTGGAATATTCATAAATTTTGACGGCAGCATTGATAAAATGAAGCAAGTGAAAAGTTGTGTGTAGCTTATCTACGTGATTACTGTTTTAATTGTTGCCAATCCAATTCACGTATCGTGTCTGTGGCACTATCTCCCCTATTTCGCGATAATACAAAACGAGCCGCCCTTCTTTGAACTTTTTCGATGTCATCCGTCAGTCCCACCTGATGCGGATCCCTTACCGCATAGCAATGCTCCAGAATAGGGCGGACAAGTGTGGTGTAAGCAATCTCCTTAGATCTGTTGCCCCTTCTAAGTGTGAATCTCAGTCTTTGGTTTGCTCTACCCACAAAATTATCTATGTGATCGTTCCAATTTAGGTTATTTTTAATTGTAACCCCTAAGTATTTAGTTGAATTTACAGCCTTCAGATTTGTGACATATCGTGTAATCGAAATTTAGTGGATTTCTTTTAGTACTCGTGTGTATAACTTCACACTTCTTTATTCAGGGTCAATTGCCACCTTTTGCACCATACAGATATCTAATCATTTTGCAATTCGTTGTCATCTGATGACGTAACAAGACGGTAAATGACAGCATCATCTGCACACAATCTAAGACGGCTACTCAGATTGTCTCCGATGCCGTTAATATAGATCAGGGACGATAAAGGGCCTGTAACACTTCCTTGGGAACGCCGGATGTTACTTCTGTTTTACTCGATGACTTTCTGTCTATTGCTACGAACTGTGACCTTTCTACAGGAAATCTGGGATCCAATCGCACAAATGAGGCGATATTCCATAGGCACGCAGTTTGGTTAGCAGTAGCTTCCGAGGAACGCCTTCTGGAAATCTAAAAATATGGAATCAATTTGACATCCCCTGTCGACAGCACTCATTACTTAGAGTATAAAGAGCTCATTGTGTTTCGCTAGAACGATATTTTCTAAATCCGTGCTGACTACGTGCCAATAAATAATTTTCTTCCAGGTACTTCATAATGACCTAATACAGTATATGTTCCAAAACCCTTACCCAAATCGACATTAGTGATATGGGCCTGTAATTCAACGGATTACTCCTACTTCCCTTTTTGGGTATTGGTGTGACTAGAGCAATTTTCCAGTCTTTAAGTACGGACTATACCCAGAGCAAACGGCGTAAAAACTAGAGTATCTTCAGACCAGGCTATAAAATGAACATACGTGGAAATAAAACAAGGACAACGGAACTTCGCGAAATTAAATCTGGTGGTGCTGAGGGAATTAGATTAATAAATCGAATTAAAAGTAATGATTTTCCTTATTTTGGAGCAAAATAAGAAATATCGAAATAAGAGGACGTGAAATGCAACCTGAGTAACAGGAAAGGCAATTCTGAAAAATATAATTTTGGCCGCTAAATCTTAGGGAGGTTTTTCTGAAGTTGATTACTTGGAGCTGTGATGTTACAAAATAAAAGTGGTGTTGTTATTCAATGGAAAGTTGAAAATTGAGATTTAGCTTACTGTTTTATCAACCACAATTGGCGTAAGAATCGTGGATTGACCATTGTCATAAAATATTGCATTATGAGATGTGAATAGTTTTTACTTACAGTTTCGCGTAGCTTGAGGCAGTCACAACTAGCGTGTTATTGATTAAGAAATCGCATTATCGTCTTTCTAATTACTTCATGATCGTAGATACGATCATACCCGGTTGTGAAGTTATTGTTATGACAAAACAATTTCCTAAGGGACCAGAAAGTTCCTAAGGGCGCAAAAACAACTGTAACATCACACAAAAGGGAAATTCAGTATTAAAGCTGATGCAAAAAGACGATAAAACAGTTTTCTTTTTATCAATGTAACACGCACATTGGACTGCTGATCTCCGTGTCTGTAATCTTATCAAAATGCATAATTAAAATGAAAATAATACTGAGGAGATGATAGGAATGAGCACTGCTAAATGATTCAGTATTCCCAGAACAAATATTTATTATAAACTAAAACATATATCGTACCTTAAGCTTAGTACTACAATGACGGTAGATTTTTATGTCCGTATCATGTCCACTGAGCGCTCTTTTATATGGCCATTGTCTTCTTTGAGTCGCTCGTGCGTCGTCACGGTAAGTTATAACAGTTCTTTACACTTCACTCAAACTTAGACATCACACGTTTTTATACATTTAGTAAAAAATTAGATCAGACTGCCACAAATCTGCGTCCGTCTTACTTGAGAAAAACAGTACAAGTCTTTTTAGCGCTCAAGGCTTCATTTGTTCTCCAGCGAACAAAATAGTGAAGGATCGCATATCTATCCGTATTTTTCTGTTTGCCGCCCAAAGACGACGAATTACATTATTTAGAAAATTCCACCGTCGCCATGCGACGCCTCATAATACATTAATCATTATTTACAAACAAGTATCTGCCTTCTGGCTGAGAGTATTAACTACTCGTATTTGCTGTTTTAATGTAGTCAAAAATAGTGAATATCACATTGCCTCCCATGAGGAGAGAGGGAATGCCGAAGGATTACCTCGATCCTCATGTCCTCATGAGATATTCGTGATTTTTGGTGTGACATTTACATAAGGTTACTGGCGTACTATGTACTTAAATTGAAATTACATTTATAAACATATATCAGATATTTATCATTTTTCAAAATAGTTTTTCATTCTTTGTTCATTAGTCACTTCATTCCATAATACCAAGATTAACATTTATGTGCATATTTAAGTTTGGTCCATATTTGCTTATAACAATAAGTGAACGTTCATTTCGCTATTCAGGGGATAGAATTCAGAAATTACTTTCTCTTGAGCTTAACAACTAATACATGAGTACAGTGAGTGCTTATTTTCCCTAAACTAGAGTGGACAATGTTAGAGCATCTGTTGACTCATTGTGGTTCAATTACAGTTGAATAACGTAGCACTACACTTCGTGATGCTTTAACTTTCTGTGTTAGCTGTCTACGGCGTTCATCATGCAGTACATCTGTCGTTTCTACTGTGATGCCAGGAATTCAAGTGGCTTCCCGGGTTTTTATTTACAATATGAAACAGAAGTGGAAAATTATTAGTATAACTTACAACCTATTGGGTACATTTGTTAAGGATCGGGACTGGTCTGGAGTTTAGGGTCTTCCTATAGTGCACATTCATTTTCTTTGTCCATCAAGAGACAGGACTATAATTCATTGTAGCAGTGTTCAGGAGTGCCGGTATTAATGGCTTTAAGGTCTGAGTAATCTAACAATCTACTTCTTACTCATCTTAACTTCAACTCAAGAAAATCGCTTAATTTACATATGAAGATGTAGTCACACAAGTGTACAAATGTCTTTCCTCCAGTATGTACGATGGAAGTCATGGCGGTTAGCTGTTTAAAGTTTGGATTGTTTCGTCACCCACACGTCAGCCACTCACAGCGGCTGCACAGTGTTGCATGAGCTCCAATACTCAGTATCCGTTCGCGCTCAGGCCGTAACAGAGCTGCTGGTCGTCGAGTGCTCCTTTTTTTTTTTCTTTTTTTTTGTGAACTTCGTATCACACGAATGTATCGATACAAACACCTCGCGCGCGTTTTCCATCGGAGGAGCCGGACACTGAAGCTGCCTCCATACTTCTGTCAACTGCCTCCCATGAGGCTCACAGGTAAGTGACGACGAATGTTTTAGCTGTCGCTGCACTTAGAACAACACTGAACTTTGCGTTGCACCTGTTGTCGTAGCCTTGACTTCTTTTTACACTTGCAGTACAACACTACCACTAATATACAGTGAACAGTTATTTTTATGATGCACGTCGCACTTTAGTGTGCATCTTCACACAGCATTCGTGCTTAGTTCCTTCGCCGATAGAGTTCATTTACAAAACAATCAATTTTGCAGGTTTCCTCCATTGGTACAGAAAGACTTACATTCTACTATTTACAAAAGATCACTTACGAGCTAATATTTACAATTAATGGTCACTCCTTTTGTTAAGTCCAGTGAACAACTGCTTTATGAATGGACTCTTTATATCTCAAGGTTTACTTTCACTAGTGAACCTAAAAATATTCTTTCAAACTTTCTTTTAAGGGCTCATCTCCTCATTATGAAAACTACAGGTTTCGCAACACTCGTTGCATTTATTCTTTAGTGCACCCAAGATCATTTTCTACTGCCACGCAGCATATCTACTACTTAACGAGTACGCATTTAACGCTGAATCTTTTTTTTTGTGCTTTCCTTTGTGCTTGCCAAATTTTTTTTTATATTTGAGGGCAGACTGGATAACAATAGGTCGCCCTCTTCGCTTCATGTACTCAGCAATCGTTCTCTGTTAAAAAAAATTAACTCGTGTCCACTATTTTTCGCATAAGTGGAATTACCGACAGTTCACTGGGTTTACGCAACCTGACCATGAAAAACATTACCAAAGCTAGCGAAGTTCATCGCACTACGTGTCTCATTTCTCATAAGCACTGCTTTGCCTCGAAGCACACGTGCGTTTTACAAGTCGACCCTTGGTCTGGGTTAATGAACCAGGATCAAAAGGAACGGGCACAAGGAAAATTGATTTCATAAGAGGAGTGTCTTAGGAGACATTTTTGCAATAAAATCTGCATGTAAATCAAATTATCATAATAAACATAGGCACATATATAAATTTCAACCTCTTTCATTACAGCATGCTTTGCTACTTCTACGTCTTACTCTGGTTATAGTCAGTATTAAGTTTAAATATCACTGAATTGCTTGTTCTTTAGATTAGCCTTCAATTAGGGTGTTGAATGGTCGCTAGATTACACTACAAATCTTCTGAAGATCTTTACTTGGACTTATTTATGATACAGGGGGCTTGCTGTGTGGTTATTTAGTACCTTGATTCTACTGAAATCAATTCATCAGCTAACATTCCTCATATATTCTTTACATTGGGCTCAGATCACAGGGAAATAGTTTACTTTCATAGCAATTAATGGCCTCGTGGAGTACTTACGCTACATTATTGATGCTTCATGGTTTGCCTCTATTTGTACTGTATTTCACCTAACTTAGTTTACTACAGCTTATTGTCTCCTTGCGTGAACACATGTGGGTTACCACCT
The DNA here is from genome assembly GCF_021461395.2 of Schistocerca americana. Lineage (NCBI taxonomy): Eukaryota > Metazoa > Arthropoda > Insecta > Orthoptera > Acrididae > Schistocerca > Schistocerca americana. The sequence continues at coordinate 276,314,488 of NC_060120.1, read as the reverse complement.
GTTTTGCATTTAACAGCACGCTTTAACTGAACTTAAGCTATTTCTTCTACTCCTGTCCACTATCTGGACTGTTTGAACATGACCCTTTTTTTTTTTTTTAAAGCAGGTAATTTGGGCTTTTACAACAGAACTTCAAGTACTTACATTACTAAGAATAAATCTATAAATCTTATTGTACCTTGAGAGAAGTGCTTATTTACGCATCCTTCTCCATTTCTCACCTTTACATATTTATATAGCTCCGGGCAATCGCCTCGCAAGCACTTTTTTTTTCTTAATACTAACTTAAAATTAAATTGAAATTCTTGGTGCAACCCCTATTTCCTGCTTCAGCTTGTTGAAGAAATATCAGTTCAATGTCCATCACTATAAACAATTTTTCCATACATAGCATTTAATACTTTAAGTTTACATGTAGTAGCCGTTACCATGTAGTCAGTGCGCTGTTCAACACAATACTTATCATTAACAGTTCACACAAGGAAATTTCCAGTAAGCAAGAATTCATTTCCACGACAGTATTTAACCACTACCATTATAAAATTTCTTTAAGTCTTGGTGGTGAAATAAGCCTTTTACTCTCCCCGTAGCCGGGTCAGTTAATAAATAACTCCCTATGTGCGGTTTCCTTAAAATAAGGTAAGGACCTTGGTACATATGTTGCCACTTGCGATTTTTCTTACATATTAAGGATGGCTTGAAATAAGTCTTAAGTAATACCTTTTCACCTACATGGTAACTTACAACTTTGTTTACTTTTTTATCATAGCCTTTCTTCCTTAACTGAGCATTGGTGGTAATGGAACTTAAAGCTTCTCGAATTTTGACATCTAGATCTACCTCAGGGCTAGGTATCTTGGGAAGAGGATCAACCCACTCATTCTGTTCCTTCTTTCGAGATATCAACTCGTGTGGAGTAAAACCTGTGGAAGTGTGTGGCAAATTATTAACTATCTCCTCAAAAGGTGTCACAAAATCAACCCAAAGAGTTTGCTTGTCTTGAATGTACGTCCGAACAAATCTGTTAAACTCCTTGAAGATCCGCTCAGTCAAATTCGACTGAGGCCTAAAACGTGATATTAAGATCTGCTTGACATTGTGATGGGCCAAAAACTCACGCCATTTGCGGCAAGTAAAGTTGGATGCATTATCTGAAAGTATAGATTCGTGGACTCCGAATCGAGGGAAATAGTCATTTTCAAGACGGCGTATAATAGGCGGAGCACAAGATGTCTTCATAACATACATTCGAACGTATTTAGTGAAGTTGTCGAGAACAGCAACGAGGTATTTGACACCTCCCCTACCCATCGGTAGAGGGCCAGCCAGGTCAATGCTAATGAGCTGATAAGTTCTTTCTGCGATGATCGGATTAAATGTAATTAAAGTAGGAATATTCAGAGCTTTCGCCTTTTGGCAGATGACAAAGAATTTTAGCAACTTGTGTATCCGACGATGTATGTTGGGCACATAACAGTAAGTAGCAATCTTCTTTTTACACTTCTCTGGACCATAGTGGCCCCACGAAATGTGGGTATACCACAAAAGATGTTCGACAAAACTGCTAGGTATACAAACAAGCCAGTTGTCTGATGACACAGAGGTACGATGAAATAATACCTGATTATGAATCTTGAAGAATTTGGACAACTTATGGTTTGGATTTTCTTGAAGAAGTCTGATTACTTTTCCCCACTTACGATCTGTGCTCTGTAGTGTCTGGATTTGCTTGCACAGTTCCAAGAAATATTTTCTATGAATGGGATCCTGCATAAGAATTACTTTGTAATTCGACATCTGTTCTACCAACTCACTTGTCTCAGGCAGACCTTCTGGTGAACGAGAAAGTGCGTCTGCAATAATGTTACCCTTGCCCTTTATATACACAATATCAAAGTCGTATTCTTGCAAAAATAACCACCACCTGGTCAGGCGCGGATGTTGTAATTTACAGGTCAAAAGATACGAAAGTGCTTGATGGTTCGTAAACACTTCTATCTTTCTGCCAAAAATGTAATAATTAAACCTCTTGAAGGACCAAATAACTGCAAGTGCCTCCAGCTCAGTAACTGAATAGGACTTTCCACATTCTGTTAAGACCCTACTCGCAAAACTAATCACTCTGATCTGCTCTGTTTAGTCTACTAATTCAATCTGAAACAAACAAGATCCAATTCCAACAAACGAAGCTTCTGAGGTGATACAAAATTCTTTGTCCATTTGTGGATGACAGAGAATGTTGTTTAAAATACCATCTTTAATTGCCTGAAAAGCTTTCTGACACTCTGGTGTCCAAATCCAATGCGTACTTTTCTTCAGAAGATTGTGCAAAGCGGGATTGTTCATTACTTGACCAGAAAGAAATCGTCGAAAGAAAGACGAAAGACCGAGAAATCCTCTTAGTTGCCTCTTAGTTACCGGCGTAGGGAAATTCTTAATCGCAGACAACTTTTCCGGGTCGGGTTTAATCCCTTCAGGTGTAATCACATGACCTAAAAACTTTACCTCACGTTTTCCAAATGTTGACTTTTTCAGATTCGCTGTAACACCATGTTCTTGAAATCTCTGAAACACCTTTCGTAGAATAGCTAAATGATCTTCCCAGTTCTTAGTGGCTATCAACACGTCATCTACATAAACAGTTACCTTATCCAGAAGTTCAGGTCCTAACACAAAATCGAGAGCAGAAATAAATATTCCCGAGCTTACATTTAAACCAAAAGGCATGACCTTAAACTGATATGAGCGGCCGGCAAATATAAAAGCAGTATATTTTCTGGATTCCTTGGCCAATTTCACCTGCCAATAGCTACTTCTTAAATCAAGTGTACTCAAAAATCTAATGCCATGAAATGTTTGCAAGTGCTCCTCAAGTGCTTCAGGTCGAGTCCTTATCGGTACAATTATTTTGTTTATTGATCTGGCGTCCAGTACTAGTCTGACACTACCGTCCTGTTTAAGTACGGACAACAAGGGACTTGAGTACGGCGAATTCGTTAACTCGATAACATCCCAACACAGCATTTTCCTAATCTCATGCTTTACAGCTTCTCGTCGGGCGTAGGGTACTGAATAGCTTGCTTTCCAGAACGTTGAGTGGGGAAGCACTTCCATTTTATACTCGAACCCTTTTATTACTCCTGGTTTCTTTGAAAAGATTTTCTTGTAACTTACTAATAAATGGAACAACTCATATTTCTGCTCCCCCCTGAGTTCAGTCGATTCCTTGGCTTTAGCATCGATCTCGTCTGTGTCAGGAAGTAAGTATTCATATTCATCGTCATTTATGTCATCCCATTTACTCAGGTCATTTGTCTGATCAAAGCACGGTTTGGCGGTCCTCTGTCGTCTCCAAACCTGATGCAATGTCAACACTGCCTTCACTTTACTCCTTAACAAGTTAACAACAACTTGTTGTTGATTTACGACAAAGGTACACATTCCAGATTCAATATCTATTACTGCTTTTGTTTGTCGAAGAAACTCCATCCCCAAGAGACATGGAACTGACAAGTTCTTTACTATTAGAAAGTGGCAAAAAACCAAAAAAGATTCTATCTGCAGTTGAAGCTGCGTCTGTAAACTCTGTTTCAATGGACCAATCGCTCCCGATATGGAGCAGCCCTGAATCGGCAATGATAAAACTTTTGAAACGGAAGACACCTGTCTGAAGAGACATGATGACATCACATTGATGTTTGCTCCTGTATCAACAATGGCTGTGACAGGAATGTTGGCAATAGAAATCTTAATCGAAGCCTGAACCTGTTCATCATAAATGTCATTAATGTCTTGAGCTTCTAGGTCAGGTGCAAGGTCATCTCGTAAGTCGGTCTCATGGTCGTACCGTATCGCATTAACATACTCAGAATCAGAGTATTCGTTAGTACCCCCACTGGAACCGGCAGCGACCTCTAGGAGGCTGAAAGGTGCTGCCTCTAATTTTCCGCAGGATGTTTAACCTGTTTGTCATTCATGGCCTTAAGTGTTTGTTCCGTTTCATATTGGTGCTGGTTATGTGGTACAAATGCCGGTGTAGAGGGGTAAAATCCACTGGGTGCATTCACTTGTGAATAAAATACTAGAGACGGCGGCTGTCGCCCGATCTTTTGGTTGCCGGCAGAACCATTTCCTTGTGAAGGAAAGTTCGGATTTGGTACCGTTTGAAAATTGTTCCGCGGTCCTGTATTCTGTGAAAAGCTGTTCTGATGTGCTGGGTGGCCTCCGCCTTGCCCATGCCACTTGCTATTTTTCGACCTGTAACTTTGATTGTACACTGGCCCATTTGAAAAATTACCAATCGTTTGTGGAGAATTTCCATACTGCTCAGGCGCAGAATTATAGGGTGGGTTTCCGTACTGATGTTGTACCTGGTGGTTATAAATTGGGTGGTATCTCTGCTGATTACTGTAATTGGTTTTCTGCTTCCGTTTAAAGTTATTGCCATTTGCGTTTTCATAACGGCTGGCAGGTTGGCAACAGCTGTCGCAGTAGCTCGCTCTCTCCTTCGGCGCATTGTTGTCCGCGTGCGATGCATTCTGCTGGCTGCCAGGGAAGAATTTGCCGCTGCCAACCTTGGAGCGCACATCCTCGCTAATTAAATCTAAGGAATCCAGCACAGAAAGGAATGCATCCGTGTCTTCTTCGGACACATTTACTAGTTTCTCTCTAATAGACACAGGGAGCTTGCTTTTGAGAATCATAATTACGTCCTTGGAAGAAATCGGAGAATCCCAGAACTTAATTTTTGCTAGATACTTCTCGAAGTATCGCCGGAGACTTCCATGCTTCTCATTGAAAATCTCCGCACCATACACCTCCTTCCTTAATCTCTGCTGTACCCCATTACTCCAAAATTTTGCCAAGAACATTTTCTCAAACTCTTCATAATTCCTACACGTGTCTACCATTTCCGTTCCCCATAATGCTGCATCACCAGAAATAAAGCCAGTGACGAACTGAATACGCTGTCTGTCTGTCCAGCTCCTGGGAAATATGCCGGAAAAATTCTTTAGGAACACGATGGGGTGTATTTCTCGCTTCTGCGGATGAAAAACAGGAAAAGTGCGATGCTTAATCACACTTTCCTCTTGCATTAAACTCACGATTGTGAGCGGATCATTTATTTTCCCTACTCGGGACTCAACAGGACTGTTGTTTTGCAAGTAATCAGGCGGTGAACGATATGGAGTTGACTGACATTAGTCACCGTCTAAAGAGTTGTTCCCTATAATTTGCGTATGCGTGTGCGGATTTTCTACCCAGTTTCTCAGCATTCTGACTTCGTCCACTACTTGCTGCTTCCACTCGGGAAGATCCCGTGTAAGTGTCCTCCGAATCTGTCCCAATTCAGGAACCACTGTCTCCAGACTTACCAGGAGCAGCTAAGATTTCATAAGTTACATCCTTGAGTCTCCCTAAGCTCCTGCCTGACCTTCTTTTCGATAAAAATATCTTTACCCTTTATCCATTCACCTAGTGTTCCGACAATGCCTCCGCGTGTGCTTTCACGGTGCTCTTAACCTGTTCTTCAATATTGATTGAGTCTATCTACCTCGACAGATCCTCCACTACACCTTCAATGTCAGATACTGCATTTCTGAGTTTATTTCTTTGGTAGCTGCCTGAATTTTTGTGTTTAATGTTCCAGATACTTCAGCTATTTCACTTTTCACCTGTTTCTGCATTTTCTGAATTTGATCACTGATCTTAGTCTGCACCTCACCCAAATGGGTATTTAATTCAGCCGTAATTTCTTTATGCAGATCTGTTTTGATTGTGCCTAGCTGTGTTTTTAATGATTCGCTTACAGCATCTAATCGGGCGTTAAGTCTCATTTTGTGTTTTTATAGTCTCATTTTGTGTTTTTACTGCATCTAATCGGGCGTTAAGTCTCACTTTGTGCCTTTATAGTCTCATTTACTGCGTCAAACAGTTGTTTCAGCATTTCCATTAACGCACCGAGGTCATTTGTAGCTGCAGCGGGAAGAATTTGGACTTTAGGGTCACTTTCCCCTGTTACAGACATGGTTAGTTCAGTTTCCACACGGGAACCTACCGTTCGCGATCGTAAAGGGTATGGAATACTATTAACGTCTTCACTCCCGTCTCCTGTTGTCACCTGTCTCTGTTTACTATCTGCCATTTTCGTCAGTAAACCACGTGCTACGCAAGGCTTTCGTTGTTTGTCAGTGACGTGGTGAGTCCGCTAAGAGCACCACTCTCGCGTGAGCAACAAATGAAATTCTATCTGGCGAGAAGACAAGATGGAACCTAAACGTTTCAGACAAATGAATGAAGATGCTCTTCACTGCAAATTGCACACACTATCCACCATGTTGAAAATGTAATACAGCTATACTAACAATGGGGAAAAATAATTTCTATTATCAGACTACGAATAATTTTACTTGGAAAGATAAAATAAAGCAGATTTTCTATAGCGGGAAGGAGATAGAAAGGATGTGGATCGACTTGGAAAAGCAACGTTGCTACTGAAGCACTACACTGCGTATGCAAAATTCTGACTTACTTTTTGATGGCTTGGTTACCGCTATGCTGTCTCAGCAAATTCGCGTCTCTTTTCTTTTCCTTTCTCTCGATAATTAAACTGCGTTATCGACCAGCGTATTTTCTGTCATTCTCACAGAGAGATGATGTGTACATGAAACGACAGAACATATATTAACACAAGCACATAGAAAATTTTCCAAGAATTTGAACTAATTTTTGGTCAAGTCCCTGTTCGGGCGCCAAGTGTGATGTTACAAAATAAAATTGATGTTGTTATTCAATGGAAAGTTGAAAATTGAGATTTAGCTTACTGTTTTATCAACCACAATTGGCGTAAGAATCGTGGATTGACCATTGTCATAAAATATTGCATTATGAGATGTGAATAGTTTTTACTTACAGTTTCGCGTGGCTTGAGGCAGTCACAACTAGCGTGTTATTGATTAAGAAATCGCATTATCGTCCTTCTAATTACTTCATGATCGTAGATACGATCATACCCGGTTGTGAAGTTATTGTTATGACAAAACAATTTCCTAAGGGACCAGAAAGTTCCTAAGGGCGCAAAAACAACTGTAACATCACACAAAAGGGAAATTCAGTATTAAAGCTGATGCAAAAAGACGATAAAACAGTTTTCTTTTTATCAATGTAACACGCACATTGGACTGCTGATCTCCGTGTCTGTAATCTTATCAAAATGCATAATTAAAATGAAAATAATACTGAGGAGATGATAGGAATGAGCACTGCTAAATGATTCAGTATTCCCAGAACAAATATTTATTATAAACTAAAACATATATCGTACCTTAAGCTTAGTACTACAATGACGGTAGATTTTTATGTCCGTATCATGTCCACTGAGCGCTCTTTTATATGGCCATTGTCTTCTTTGAGTCGCTCGTGCGTCGTCACGGTAAGTTATAACAGTTCTTTACACTTCACTCAAACTTAGACATCACACGTTTTTATACATTTAGTAAAAAATTAGATCAGACTGCCACAAATCTGCGTCCGTCTTACTTGAGAAAAACAGTACAAGTCTTTTTAGCGCTCAAGGCTTCATTTGTTCTCCAGCGAACAAAATAGTGAAGGATCGCATATCTATCCGTATTTTTCTGTTTGCCGCCCAAAGACGACGAATTACATTATTTAGAAAATTCCACCGTCGCCATGCGACGCCTCATAATACATTAATCATTATTTACAAACAAGTATCTGCCTTCTGGCTGAAAGTATTAACTACTCGTATTTGCTGTTTTAATGTAGTCAAAAATAGCGAATATCACAGAGCCTGACATTGTACTGGAGTGAAACGTGGAGGATAGACAGGAGAAAATTCGTAAAATCATTACTAGTTCAGAATTCTGAGGAGTAAATAGCTATATTGAATATTTAATGAAGAATAGAAAGAAAATAGAAATAGCAAGAAATGAAATTCGTGACAAATACTAAAAGAAGTAATCAGTTGAAATGACTTATCCTAAGGTATCAAGGAACCTATTTGGTAACTGAAGTGTGGGGAGACAGAAATCAATAGAAAGGAAGACCTGACTACAGTAAGCTGTTTCAATTGCATGTAGTTTGTATGAGTTACGTACACTTGCCTGGGATACACTATTGCAAAGATCTGCCTCAAATAAGTCTTTTGACAAATCACATTTTTTACCCTTCACTAATACAGTGAACGTACAGGATGGAGCAGAGGAAAAGCATATTTCTCACTACTGAGTGATTGAAACTTGGTTTTATTTGAAAAAATAATCGTACATATAGTAACAGTATTTTTATTCCAGTTTTGAAATCTACATACCTTAATTAGCTTCGGAAAAATTTCATTGAGACGTCTTTCTGCCAGGCACAAATTTGGATCCTCCCCTGAAATTTAAGCACGCTTCTCGCCAACATTTCATTCGGCACAGCTTCAATTTCCTGAAGAATGGAAACCTTGAGGTCAGCCGGCCGCGGTGGTCTCGCGGTTCTCGGCGCTCAGTCCGGAATCGCGCGACTGCTACGGTCGCAGGTTCGAATCCTGCCTCGGGCATGGATGTGTGTGATGTCCTTAGGTTAGTTAGGTTTAAGTAGTTCTAAGTTCTAGGGGACTGATGACCTAAGATGTTAAGTCCCATAGTGCTCAGAGCCATTTGAACCATTTGAACGACTAGTACCAACGGCTATGTACGTTAATATGAACATCCGGATGAATAATGGGACACGTGCATCTTGCGTAAGAATATCATCCATTGTCACAAAATTTTATGCGCTACACAAATTGTTTCACTTAGCTGCTGGACAATTGTTATTTCGCACGGGTGAAATTTGAAATCATGTAAGATGAGAGAGCGAACGGCATGACATATACAGTCTCTCACTTAACGGATCGTTTCGGACTAGCATGAATTGTCGTTCTCAATCCAGGTGTTCTGAAGTTCTAATTGAACGTGGAAGACTAGGGGGTTTCTTTTCCATCACAGATCTAGTACTTAGAAACGGTGCAAGCCATCGGAAAATAGTTTTTCGATCTGGTACTGCATCTAGACGTCGGACATTAACTTTCGATGGAAGAGCTGAACCGTGAGCACAAAATTACTGTTTCTGAACTGCTCGACCACGAACACACGATGCTCAACGCTCCAAGGCGACTGCAAGTGCATTGTCTGAGCCGTCTGCAAACGCTCGCTCTTTAGACTACTACCGGTTCAAGAAACATGCATTTCCTCTTCTCCACCCTGTATTTGTCTCGCTACTCTCAAGTATTCACTTTACTGTTAAAATTTAAATTAAAAACGCAAAAGAAATCTGGCTGTAGCAGAAAAATGCGCATGCTTTATGATTGCATAACTGACGCAGGAGAATGTTCTAATTTGTCTGTACTGAATTTAAAAAGTATAATGATGCATTAAGTACAGTTTGCATATCATTTACCCTTACTTTAACTTCACAGGGAGGAAAGTTCAAGTAGCGACTCGGACAACGGATACAGAAGAGATCAGGACGTCAGATCAACAAACATGACGACGAAACAAAAACGATGCAGGCTCTGGGCCTCGGATTCAGTCTCTGCTATGCTGGCAGCAGAGTTAGGAGAAAACGTGTACGAAATGAAGTGCAAGGAGTGCCAGGAGACTGGTGCTTTGACGACAGGTGGCGACAGCGACGGAACGGACACGTCGAGCTGCGCTATGGGAGTTGGGGGCGGCGCCGGCAGCTCGGCGTCCAGTAGCGAGAGCGGCGCAGAGTGGGGCGGCGCCTGCGGCGGCACTCCAGAAACCAGTGTGTGCCAGACGCTCGCCTCCGAAACGAATGCCAGCGGGGTTGGCAGTGCAGGCGGCGAAGAAACGGGAGGAGTCAGAATAAATAAGCAGAAAACACCGGAGTCCTCACAGGTCAGTAGGTCTAGACCTCCAAATTGGAGTCAGGCTGTGATGTGTGCAGTGCTTGCTCTAACATACTCGTCGTTTATAATGCAGAGGCGCAGGTGTTCTGAGCACAGTATTTCAACAGAGAACGTGCTGTGTGGGGTGAAATGCTTCAACTTAAAGGAGGATAGGGATGGGAAGAGGGTATCATCCTCATACATATTTACTTTAATTCGATCATACACATAGTGCCCCCTACAAACCCCCGACTCCATACTGATAACAGATACACCACCTATTGACCGCACTAGCCGTGCTGTAGTCCAGAACCAAAAACGAAAGGAAAGCTATGCTACTCATCTCTGGTGAGGGTATGTTCAGATATAGTTTCAGCTTGTCAGTATGTCTAGGTGCTCACTACATATTTCTTTCTAAACTTCCTGGACTCGCATTCGGGAGAAAGGCGGTTCAAACCCACGTCCTGCCTTCCTCATTAGGTTTCTCTTTGTCCCTAAAACGCTTCTGGCAAATACTGGGATGGTTCCTTTGAAAGGACACAGCCAAATTCCTTCCCTAAGCTACATCCCTAATGCTCGATTTCTCTTAAATTTTTCACATCTGCTAACAATTTCTCAGAAATTTCCTTTCCAAATTAGACCTATGTTCGATGTTGTAGATCTTAAGACGAGAACGCTCTTTGCCTGTGCTGGGCTACTGGTTCTCCTTTCTGTCCAGTGTTCTGTTGCTTCCAAAGCATCAAGTTGTCTATTGTATGCCTCCCGAAACGTATGGTAATGTCGTTAGTCTCACTTATGTAACCCCTCAGCACTACCATCTGGTTTATGCTCGATCTATATTTCGTACACACTCAATACGTTGTCCATCCCATTTGGTGGGCTCTGTAATTCTTCCTCACTTGCACTGAGGATATGAACACCAGCCAGTCTTGATGCCCTTTCATCCTTAATTCTACTTACGAATCTCCGGAGAATGCTGAACACATTCAGGCAGACTTCAGACGTCTGATCAGCAGTGTAGGGGCTGACATTTCTTCAGAGAAGTAACCGAGAAACCCGTTATCTAATTTCACAACCGTGTTAGACTCGCGAACTCTGAAGACTAAATCTAAGGAATATCTTGTAGCAAAAAGTTCCCTACATTGCGTTGGAACGTTTATGGACTCAGGACTGGTGTGGAAGAACTGCAACTCTTATTATAGGGGAGATGTCGCTTTCTGTCAGTTACAGAACTATTTATTCCCGATGGCCTTGGTACCAGAACAAAAATTCTTCTGTAGGAAGAATTAAATGTCATTTCACCGTCTACATAGACGAATATTATCTTAGCTCTCCAGGTCAGTATTAACTAAAATCGGGTAACCATCAGTCATTTTCACTTAAGGTATCACTAGACACCGAGAATACCACTTTCAACCACACGGACTTAGACTGGCACTGCAAGAGAACAGAGGCATCTTGTGAGAGCATTAGGGCTTACCATGGAACAGAACACACAGCGTAACAGATTTATCGATGGGCTCTCCTGCCATCTGGAACGCTTCTTCCTCGAGAGCGATTGATGGTCCGCACTATAGTCACCACTTAACGGCCAGTATATATCAGATAGATGGAACAGTAAGCTAGCTGCTGAAGTTCGTCAGCAAGGTAAAGTGAGCGCTATTCAGCCAACAGACTGTGATTGAATTATGCTCAGGAGTAGGTAACAAATGAATGTCAAAAGCCCAACACTCGTGAGTTACTCTAATCTTCATCTCATCTGCAAAACTAGCATATTTTCTGGCGTAACATATTTCCTGGGTTCGCAATTAGTCAGACGTATGACCCTGCACCAATATAAATGCTCACGAACCACAAGAACTTCGTAGACTTAAGAGCGTGAAGGCTCATGACTCATTGAACTATTAAGAGGTCGCCTAAATTGTGAACCATTCTGCTAGCTTATCATAAATATGAGAAGCTGCCAGGATAATTCTGACACTCAAATGAACTGTCATCCAAAATAACTGCGGAGCATTAACAAACCACCACTACTGCTAATCTAGAGCTAGCGTTCAGACGTCCATGCAACTACAGGGATAACTTGGTTGAGTACACAGAGAATTAGAGCTGTTACCGTTTGGTAGACGAATGAAATACAGCGGCTTATTGCAATCTGATTACGAAAAAATTCGTGGTACATTCGAAAGTAACTTTTCCTATATTTGAACATAATTGCGGACACGGGCTGTTTATGAAATCGGTTCATAGTGAAGATGACAAGAGATATCAGATTATGGATGCATAGTGCAAGTACACACCTGCATATCAGGGGTTACCGAATATACTCCTGACAAGGGATTAAGATGGCCACAAAAGTTTATAGCAACAACATCCGTAGCATCTGCAGTTTACAACGGCACTTGTCAGAAATGGCAGCTCCTAACGGTATCAGATGTAAACGTTAATCTCTGCTGCATGGTAGGGTTTGTAGTGGTTTGAAATTATGGCGCTGCGAGAAGAAATTCTTATGACTCTGAATATCCATTTGACACAGATGTAAAATGCGAGCATTGTAACAAATACTGGCTTGGCCGTCTCCAGCCAAGGTACTGAAAAGATCCATAATTCTCTTCATATTTGGTGAGATTACTGGTGGTAGCACGTTCTCGGTCATGTTTTTGTTTCATGAAATTTCTAATCGAAGCCCCCACTATGTTCATGTGTGTTCAAGGAAGACTGTCTTCGCTTCTCACGTTCCCTATGAATACATTCCCAGGATCAGGTAAGTACTGGGGCTGGTGGATGCAGAGTTCGTAATGTTCTCAGATGGCTTGCATCATCAGTCTACAGAGGACGCGCTCATCAGATAGCCCAAAACATCCAGTACTCTTCTCCAAGTATGACTGTAGGTAGTGGACCTTATGCTAGGTACAGAGGTAAATGAAATTCAAGAAAACTAATTAGATATGCCAAAGAGATGAAATACGACAAATGTTTCGATGCGTCGTCCTTCCTGGCGCTATATCATGTCAGGTTAGGTTCTCAAGGGGGAAGGTGGGTGTCAGAAGTTCTGTGAAGAGACGAAGCCTATTCACTAATCAGCCATGTTGTATCTTTTGTCTGGTACTGGGGCTGAACGCAGGCCCTTTTCACTCCTCTAGGTAAAACAGTTCAGTGACACACTGCTTTCTGTTCTGACGAAAGATCCGTCTGATACGGGAACGAAGTCTTTTGCGACGGCACTGTTGTATAAAACATTCTCGGACTTCATGGCTCTAATATGCAGCACTAGTGGTGCACATATTTGTCATACATTAGTTGATGGTAATTTGTAATGAGACTAGAGCCCAGAGGTTGGTATACTACCTAATCTGAAGTAGTGCAGGAGAGACAAATACGGCATGAATTGCCGGCCGCAGTGGCCGAGCGGTTCTAGGCGCTTCAATTCTGAACCGCGCGACTGCTACGGTCGCAGGTTCGAATCCTGCCTCGAGCATGGATGTGTGTGAAGTCCTTAGGTTAGTTAGGTTTAAGTAGTTCTAAGTTCTAGGGGACTGATGACCTAAGATGTTAAGTCCCATAATGCTCAGAGCCATTTGGCATGAATTTTTTAATATGTGTATCAGATAACGGCAATCATAGTTCATCGTAAGTCGGCCAATCCTGAGCGTCAAAGGTAAAAAATACCTTTGTCAGTGAAAGTAAGATTGTCACCACACCGCATCAGATCTGCTTACATTCTGCGAAGACCCACAGTCGTGGTTTCGTCAAGTAAATTCCATCTCAATGCAATTTCATCCTAGTGGCTAATGTGATGAATCGGTATTCTGTACCGTTTGTGGGAGCAATGTAGATTCGATGCAGATGCTGTGTGGTAGCAGTCAACCTGCAGACTAGGTACTTTACCTTCTGGTGGCTAACGGGTTGGTTACTTCCATGATGGCAGATGGTTTCCAGTATCAGTTGCAAATAAAGTTGTGTGAAGGTCTGACAGGGAGCAGCACTCCTATGCAGTGGATATTAGTGGGAGCAGAAATTTCATAGTGGAAACGCTGTGATTGGCTGACTGGCATCAGTGGTGAACAGTTTTGAAGTGTTTGGGGCTTGTAGGATTGCTGGTCGCCTGTCAGTCAGTATCGAAAGGAACTCGTATTCTCTAACGGCAGAGAAGCTTCGGAGGTTAACATTCCTGAAGTCTGTGGTTAATAATCTTTGATGCTAAATAAAGCTACTCCACCGATGCGGAAAGGAGTCTAGTAGCGAATTTCCATATTTTCATTCGTCTTTTATATTTCCTAGGCGAGCGTTCCCTTCCAACGAGCGAATGACGCCCAGACAAAGAAAGTAAAAAACTCGGTAGGTTAGAATACAACGAAATGGGACTTAACGGGTTACAAGTTGTTGTCATTTCAGTGAATACATTAGCGAGTCGCGTCTACAATGAACTTAGCAGTATGAGCCCACTACCAGTGTGACAGTGGAAGCTATCTGTGCTGGTTGCAGGCACTCCTTGAATTGGGGAGGGTGTTACATTCTCTCTTGAAGCAGGCTGGCCCACAGCTCTAACTGGTCCTTGATAGCCTGAATACTGCCACGAATCTTGTTGTCTGTGGGAGCACCTCGGCATCATGCAGACAGGTATGTGCCATGTGTGGATGAGCATGTCCTGTTGAAAATGACATAACACTGTGGCATGATAGGTTACACGATGCAGGGTGTGTGTGATATACTGCTGTATCATTTGAGTGCCCTCGGTCACTACCGTGGTGCTCTCCCCACACCACGACACAGAGAAGCACTGCTGTGTCTCTCCAATGTACTCGCCAACAACGATAATTTGCGGTGTTGCAGAACAGCAATTCATCGCGCACAAAATGTGGCGCCATTCATCATTAGTGCCACGTTCACCAATCATGGCAGCACTTCAAACGCAGTCGTTCGTGGTGTGTGTTAAAGGCAGTGTGTACACGAGACGGTAATACCCTAGTCAGCTGCTGCTACTTCGACCAAAAGTGCAGGATGGCAATGTTGCAGGAATACCATTACTCGTTCTCGGATGGCTTGCACAGATGGAAATGCGTTACAGCAACGTTGACGCACAACACAGTGCGCCCGACATGGTCGACCACAACCTTTACGAATATACCTGCTCTCATATTCCTCTGCTACCCAGCATTGAGTCACTGTGACACCAGAACGCCCCACAAATCGGGATTCGATCGGCTGTCCAAATTGAGATTCATAGTGAGGCTCCTTTCAAACTCAGGTGTCGATACCAGTGACTTGTCCAAGTGTCCATCAGTGATCACTCAATACCTGACATTGTTCACGCCTCTTGTATAAACCGAGCGTGGTGGCGCAGTGGTTAGACACTGGACTCGCATTCGGGAGGACGACGGTTCAATCCCGCGTCCGGCCATCCTGATTTAGGTTTAGGGGGTGCGATGGGAGCTTCACTTGTTAGGTTAATAAGTATTGACATGAATCTGGGCCAAATTCTTTTAAAAAGTTAAGACAAAATGCATCTGCTTGATTGTCTTGATTCATCTCTTTCAGAATGCTGTAACAAGTGTTTGGTTTTTACATGGCTGTTATTTTCAACTCTGATACTTGTTACCATGCAGGACATAATTTTGTTCATGATACGCCATTATGTTTGAATTCAGAACATGTTGTAAGATTTTACAACAGATGTATGGTAAATATTGGTTTTGTGGGCCAGTGTTGCTGAATGAATGAATGTATCCTATTTCCATTGTTATTGTCTAAGCTAATTATATTGAGTAAAATGATTCTCATTTGCAGCAGTCATCACTGTGAACACAACCAGTTTTGGCGTTAAGCACTGTTTGCTCGTTTGGCACTAGCAGCTAGCTAGTTCGGCACTCAGCAGTTGGTTTTGGTTGGTTTGTGTTACCTCTGCTTAATGTACAGGACTCTTCATTCACAAGGATGGAGTTGCTGTCACCGCACTCGGCACTGAAGGAGATCCGCGAACACCAGGGAGAACTGTACGACGACCTGCAGACGCACTCGCAGCGCCTGCTGTTGGTGGCTTCAGTGCGGAGGCGGCTCGGCAACTGCAGCCGCAGGCGCCAGCTTCATCCTGGCGAGGCCTCAGCAGACTCTGGTGTCATCAAGCAGTCGGTGGAGGCGGCGGTGCGGGAGCTGCTGGCAGCAAGCGCGCCGCTGCTGAGCCGTGCAGGTGCGCTGCGCCGCCTCGCTGCAGCTGTGGACGAGGCCCGCCCAGTGCAGGCGCAAAAGCTGCAGCACCTGCCGTCGCTCCGCCTGCAGCCACTGCCCCAGCTGCGCCCCTCCCGCCCACGCTGGTGCTGCCTGCCACTGAGTGTCTTCTGCACCGACCTGTGGCGCTTGCTGCACCATTGTTGCTGTCTCAGCTTCTGCCAGGTGCTGTGGCAGTCCCTCTGCAGCTGCTTCTGCTGCTTCGCACACGGTCCCAGATCAGCTGCGCGTCACCGACCCACCAATGAGAACCCCTGGCGCCACCGATCGCCGCCACTAGCTGCCTCTGATCAGTACTCCTGCCAGCTCATGAAAGGACTTTGAACATATATTTAACAATGTTTTATAAATCTTAGGGCTTTCATGGAGACGTTGCACGCTTGAGAAATTGCATGTCATTTTTTATCATTTGAAAAGGTAATAATGTGGTAATTTTTATACACCATGGTGAAAACTGTTAATCAGGTATGAAATATATAAAACGTGCAGAGACCCATCAGTTTGCTTCTATAAAGAAAAGAGTAACACACTGTGGGTACTGCTAGAGGGGATGAAATGGAAATGTCCAGATATATTTGTTAGTTTGGATGTTGAGCATTATCTTGAATTCGGTGACTTGTGGAAGAGTTATGCATGGTAAACCAAGTAAGGACATCTAGCAGACTAGCAAGGCAAAGTAGCATCTAGCAATGGGAATTCTATCATCAGAGATGCCCCTTAATGTCAATAAGAAAATCTGAACACACAAATGCAGCAAAGCAATGTATTCTAGAGAATAAGATTATAGGGGACTGTAATGAGGATTCGAAGCATTTGAGATTTGTTGCTACAGAAAGCTGCTGAAAATGGACAAGAAAGAAATGTTTATCTGAAAAAGCAGAAAGGAAGTCCCTTCTACTGTTCTAGTCTCTAACATGAGACCATTGACTCATAGAATAGTAGAAGGGACTTGGTGATCGAAGACAGCAGGGATATCTGCCATAGTACTACAGGGAGCTGCAGAGGACAAAAAATGAAGGGAAAAGCAGAAATTCGAATAAATACCGCTAACCATTGGGAACATTTGGTCAGAGTGCTACTCTGAGATGGAAATCCATTTAGTACAGGAAACTGTTGTGTATCACAGGAAACAATCGATTTTTTTTACCATTAACTTAGTTGTAACAGTGCTGTAACATCTTCTGAATCAGGACACATCTTGGTAGTTTTAATATTCAGCAATCGATGGTATAATATCGCCCTATATTGATAGAACATTACGCGATACATAAAAACTATACTGTGATCATTATTGACGGAAACGGGTAGTGATAAGACAGCTGCATATCATGATTTCATAAACACATGAAACTGGTCTGAAGACTGAAGACAGATACAAATCTCTCAAGTTATCTTATAGCTAAGTAGCCTCATTACTGCTGGAAGTTTAATTTCATGACTCTATTAGGCTTTATCAAATAGATAACCTCTTACCTTTCGCAACTGTGGGCTCATAGAAAGTTCCTTCCAGTTTATATACACATAACCTATACTGTAGAACACTGCACATAACTATGTCACATAATTTAAGATGAGTTAATCCAAAAGTATGTCTGCATGAACATTTGCTTTCTACAGTATGGGTTAAGTGCAGAGAAATGTTTTCATCTGGCATAAACTGGAAGAAAACTGTACATCGTCTATATATTACATAAACAACAAATGGATGCATAAAAAGACATAAAATGAATAACAATTCAAACGATTTGTATTAATAGTTTCAAACTATGAAATTTTTCTTGTTTGATAAAGTATAATTAAGTATTAAAATAAAGGAACCCAATCATATATTTCTAATCAAAACTTAGATGAATGGCTAGTAGCTCTGTAAACAGGTTGTTGCCCACTAAAAGTGGCTAAATCTGTTCAAAAGGTCTAAGGAAGGCAAGGAGATGTCATCTCGAGTAGCACAACGCCTAACAAAACATTGTGCCTTAGACTCTTCTTTAACAAAAAATGTAATAATTTTGCCATTTGTTGTATTTTTTCCTTGTTTGTCAGCTTTACATTGAATGTAACGACTATGTACTGGTCTTATCTACGACATTGTTCTTTTTCTGTGTTGTATGGCTCTATGGATCTCCCATTTGTCTCATTATTGGTTGTATCAGTTCTCCATTTTCATTACATGCTAACCTCATTTCTGCAAAAACAGTTACAACATTCATTTGAACCTTTTCCTGTAGTCAACCTTTTTTCGCCCATTACAGTGTTCACCCACACACTGGAACAATTACTAAATCTGATTACTTGATACCTCAGAGTGTGGCCTATCATTTTATCCCTCCTTCATATAGAGTGAATCTCCTAAAACTTGCATCACAAATATTATAGAAATGGTGATGCTGATGTGTAGTTTTCACAGAATGGATGGGTAGTCAGGGGCTCTTATTGTTAGCCAATCAAGATTGTAATAATTATTGGAAAGTGTATATTTTGTGCAAATGTACCCTTCTAATGGAAAAATACCTATTGGCATTAATAAACTGAAAGGAGAGTCAATTAGAATGTTGTTTGTCGCAAGATTCTAGTGAGAGACGTTAGAGACGACATATTTTGAGAAGTTTCCAAAGAGACAATTGTTTGTACCATTCAACCTGCGTAGTTGCTAGGTTCGATGTTACGTTTCTTTACAGCGTGCTTTTGAGTGCATTGCGACTTGCTGGTCAGTATGTGGTAGTCTAAGAAGTGGGTTGTGACTGGATGACTGGACTCACCAACGCAGTAAAAGCCATGCTCATTGTATATGGAGTGCGTAGGAAGAATGCAATTCGTCCTTGTACGGTTTACGTGGCAAGATACCGAAGTAGACGTCAACCATCTTGGCAGTTATCAACGTATTCAGTTGGTTTCTTGAAAGTGGTAGTGCAAGACCTAGACCACGAAACAGAAAGAAGCAAGTGACAAGAGGGGGAAATTAATGTTCTTGCTGCTTTTGTAGCTGTTCAGCACGTTAGCTAGAGCACAATCGCATAAGGAAGTGGCATGAAAGAGGCAAGTGTACTACGCATCCTATATAGTCATCGCTTCCATCACTATCACATCTTTCCATCAGGGGCTGCATAGAAACGATCATCAGTGCTAACTTCTACACAAGTGCATTAAGACCAGATACTCCAGATGTATCATGTATCTTACTTAGTGGTGGAAGCCACATTCACCAATCATGGCCATGTAAAATGCCAAAAGGTGTAAAATTGCTCTGTTGACAATCCCTGTTGGCTTCGTCAGGTGAAATGTTCATAGTGTAAACGTGTGGTATGGGATAGTGAACAATCAGCTCATAGGCCTGTTTTTCATAAACTGAACACTGAATGTGCACAAGTGTTGCAGCTTCATAACAGACGACCTTCAATGCATACTAAGACAATCCTCTGTGAACTAGGAGGAACCTGTGCTGCCAACATGATGGTTGTCCCCAATAGTGCAAGCAGTTCTACAGCAGGTCTCCACGAATTGTTTCAAATCCATGGATTGGACGCAGAGGGCCTGTACTTTGGCCAGCCTGTCTCCCGGATTTGACGTCTGTAGACACTTTCCTGTGCAGAAAGCTTAAAGACGTTGTCTACAGGACCATACCAACTACCCTGGTTGCTGTGCAACGACATATTATTGCAACCTGCTGGGACATCCCTGTTGAAACGCAAGCACATTTGCACCAGTCGATCCACATCGGACCGAAAGCGTGTCTTGCCACTGCCTGCTGGCGTGCTAGGGTAGTCGTTCGGTTGTCGTGACCAGTATGTCTAGATGGCTTAGTCATCAATGCATCTGCCTAGTAAGCGACCCAGGTTAGATTCCTGGTCTAGCACCAATTTCCAACTTTCCCCACTCATATAAATCAATGCCCACTGGCAGTTAATGTCTTCATTTCCTTTGTGTCTTAAGCCCTTGTTTGATCATTTTGCCATCTTGTAAAACTTTCACGCCCGAGAAGAATTCGGCTGTAGATGAGTTTTCGTATCTGCAGGTATTCTGTGATATGGTAGTGTTTCTGCAGATTTTTTTTCATTGTAACAAATTTGTCGATTTTATTTCTATTAGCTGCACTATTAAAACTATTAGTATTGTAGAAGAGGCTTGTCTGTTAGTTGTACCTGCTGTTTGGCCTGTTGGTTAATTGTAGCTGCACATGCAAACGTTTCTGAAATTGTGGACCATCGTCCGATAAGTATTTTTGGTGCGTCCACACTGTAAAAATAGTCATTCCAGTTTCTCAATTATGATTCTCGTATGTGTCCCTTGATTGGATACAGTTTCACAGAATTGCAGAATGTATAAAGGACCACAAAATATAGCTACAGGTAATGGGACTAGTGGAGGGGTAGCCACATGGTCTGAAGAGTCTTGTCACAGTCCATATGGCTCGATCAGTCAGAGGTTAGTCCTCCCTCGGGGGTGTGTGGGTGTAAGTTAAAGTTCGATTAAGTAGTATGTAAGCTTAGGGACTGTAGACCTCAGCAGATTGGTCCCATAAGACCTTACCAAAAATTTCCAAAAAATTTGGGATTATCAAATACCGCATTAGCTCCCTTGGCTCACTAGGAGGGAGAGCATGCATCAAACTATTAGATAGCACTCTGTTGTTTTTACTCTTGACACTTGTCACATCTCTAGCCTGTTTTTTTTACCCTTCTCCTCAAGCTGTTTAATGTCGGTTGCCCCTTGTAACTTTGCTACTATTTTCCTAGTTCCATAATGTCCATAGTTCTCATTCAGGTAGTCAATAAATTTGTCAGCATATTGAACTCCATCAGAACAGGCCTTAGGTCAAACGGTGCCGACTGGCCGCCGTGTCATCCTCAGCCCACAGGTGTCACTGGGTGTGGATATGGAGGGGCATGTGTTCAGCACATCACTTTCCTGGTCGTATGTCATTTTACAAGACAAGATCCGCTGCATCTCAGTCAAGTAGCTCCTCAGTTTGCCTTGTAAGGGCTGTGCACCCCACTTGCCAACAGCGCTCAGCAGACCAGATTGTCACCCATCAAAATGTTAGCCCAGCCCAACAGCACTCAACTTCAACGGCTTGATGGGAACTGGTGTTACCACTGCTTTCGGTTTTCAACATGTCGGTCAGGAAAACACAACTTCCAATCCTGATAACTTAAATTTTTCTCCTAAATAGCAAATCCTTCTATATGGCATAAAACTGTTTCACTTTATGCACATTGTCTGAATTGTAATACTGTTTAACCAACTTCAAATTTGGATCTTCATGCTGCTCTCTCATCTGTTAGTAAATTCTCCTAATTAACTCTCCATCCTTCACCCCCCCCCCCTTCCCCATGCAAATAAAATTATCTTACCTGTTATTTGCGGTTCTCACTACTGTCACTACTCTTTCTTCTGGCTGGCATTTTAGGTAAGGCATCAGCAGAGCTAGTTCTGCATCTAAATCTACACCCTTACTCCTGAAGCCACCTGACTGTTTGGCGGAGGGTACCTTGAGTACCTCTATCGGTTCTCCCTTCTATTCCAGTTCCAGTCTCGTATTGTTAGTGGAAAGATTGTCGGTATGCCTCTGTGTGGGTTCTAATCTCTCTGATTTTATCCTCATGGTCTCTTCGCGAGATATATGTAGAAGGGAGCAACATACTACTTGACTCCTCGGTGAAGGTATGTTCTCGAAACTTCAACAAAAGTCCGTACTGAGCTACTGAGCATCTCTTGCAGAGTCTTCCACTGGAGTCTATCATGTCCGTAACGCTTTCGCGATTACAAAATGATCCTGTAACGAATCGCGCTGCTCTCTGTTGAATCTTCTCTCTCTCTATCAACCCTATCTGGTACAGATCTCACACCAGTGAGTCGTATTCAAGCAGTGGGCGAACACGTGTACTGTAACCTACTTCCTTTGTTTTCGGACTGCATTTCCTTAGGATTCTTCCGATGATGATGATGATGATGATGATGATGATGATGATGATGATGATGATGATGATGATGATGATGATGATGATGATGATGATGATGATGATGAAAGTATAGAAATCATACCCAACAAGAATTAGATGAGGAAATTGTAAGCAATGTCTTTCAGAAAAGTAAGTAGATCTCTGCAAATGGACTCGCTGAATTTTCAGAAAACAAAGTAGATACACTTCTGTACATAACATTATTGATAAATATAAACTATGAACAGAAGCTTGTTACTAGGGCAGAATACTCGAAATTTTTGGGTGTGTGAATTGATAAGTTGAACTGAAAGAAACACATCGATCTGCTGAAACGGTCAGGTTGAGCTACTTATGCTGTTAGCGTTACTGCAAATATTGGTAGTAAGCGTATCAGTCAATTAGTCTACTATGCCTGTTTCCATTCACTGCCTTTATATGGCATATTTTGGGGTAATTCATCATTAAGAGAAAGGGTATTAATTGCACAAAATCGTTTAGACAGAAAAATAGCTGGAGCTAACCCAAGATCGCCTTGCAGCCATTTTTTTTACGAAACTTGGGATATTCACAGTACCTTCGCAATACATATATTTACGTATGAAATTTGTTATTAATAACCCATCCTTGGTCAAAAATAACAAAAGTGCAGAGCTTCAACACTAGAACACAGGACGGTTTTCACTATTCTGGGTTACATCAGACTCTGGCACAAAAGGTGTATGTTGCCACAAAAATATTTGGTGTTTTACCAAATAGCAGTAAGTCTGCCAGAAAGCCAGCCAACATGTAAAAACAAATTAAAAGGATTTCTGAATAACATCTCCTTCTATTCAATAGGTGTGTGTGTGTGTGTGTGTGTGTGTGTGTGTGTGTGTGTGTGTGTGTGTGTGTGTGTGTGTGTGTGTTAAACTCAGCTACTGTGCCCATGGAACCCCTGCTCTTATTCACTATTGCACCTCTTTTTAATGGCAGCTACCTCAAATGTCATATTTTGAAGTAACTGAATTTCACAGTTGGTTAGTCGCAATTGTGGGTTTTTGGGTTGTAGTTGGTTACATACCTGGTCATAAATCTGAGTGTAGTTCCTCGGTGGCAGCTATCACAGTGAAAAATTGGCTATAAATGCGGTTGTTCACAGCACTACCTACATCCATTAATGTGGTGTACGAGCACGCACGCACACGCACTGTGTGTCACGTGTTTCACTTCCATAAACGACAGACCCCTTCACTGAAGTAGTAATGGCCAATCTGTCTTCATTATGTAACTCTCATTTACGAGGTGTGCACATACTGCACCTTGTAATTACCCAACAATAATCAGTGTAGTATAGCCTAACTGCAGTCATTGTTAATTGTCCTTCACTTTCTGTGTTCTTATTCACACAACCACATCATTGCACTATTACATTATTGCTGTTTTGACTGGCACATGTTTCTCACTGAAAATCTCTGAACAGACTGACTTCTCAAAATGGCTTCAGGTACAGTCCTTACATAGCTTCGCAAAGAATGATTACTAAATTTTAACATGGTTGAATACGAATTTTACATCACAAATTATTTAACAGTGCACAAAAATTGGTTTTGGTCTGAACTTTGTGACAAGAGCTAAGACTGAAACAAGCCTTATTGAATATGAAAAGTACAAAAATAGGTAAACAAGCAATACCATACAGAAGTGTTAATTATCGAGAAACCGATCTTTAGAAAACTAGTTACTTGAAGTGGTTCAAATTAACTCAGAAAATATTCGGACTAATGCAGTTTACCAAACTTGGGCGTGGTCTTACTCTCTGAATTACAGAATGACTGCTTCATCTTATGCCATATCTCCAACTAACACTAACAACTAAGAAAGCAAAAAAATCGCTTAAGAAGGCAAATATCAAAACAAAATGGGAATGGATCCCAGCTTGCTTTGCTACAACATGTAGTTGTGGCATTTCTGTTAGTTTGAAGGGCTGTGTGGCTTGGACTAGGCGGTTTTTTTTTTTTTAAGGTTAGATGGTCTCTGAAATCATAAAAATGGCTTCAGTGTCAAAGGGTTGCAGATCTAACACAGGAATAGTATACATCTAGGAACCATCAGCGTAACAGCTGTAAATTTTATCTGTGCTGGGAAACTACCAAAGCACAAGCGCTAATAGAAAGCACTGATGCTCAAATCGTTTCAGGCATTGGAAGCTGGCTAAAGCCGGAAATAAGTTCAGCCGAGATTCTTACGAAGGACCTAACGGTGTTAAGAAAGGATAGGCAAATGGTGGTGGCCTGTTGTTGCTTTTAGTAGTTTATCATATAGCGAAATTGAAGTAGATAGTTCATGTGAGTTAGTATGGGTAGGGGTCAGTCTTGGCAACCGAATAAAATAATTGGATCCTTCTACCTACCTCATAATTCAGATGATACAGTTGCTGAAAGGTTCAAACAAGTACCCGACTCCGACAATTATACTTGGTAGTGACTTCAATTTACCCTCGATATGTTGGTGGAAATACATGTTCAAATCTGGAGGTACTCGTGAAACGTCATCTGAAGTAGTGCTGAACGCATTCCCTGCAAATTATTTCGAGAAGATGGTTCATGAGTCAACGCGAAAAGTAAACGGTTGTGAAAACGCACTTGACCTCTTAGCAGCAAATAATCCTGAGCTTCAAAACGGATTCAGGGATTAGTGAAGACAGGGTTGTTGTAGCGAAATTGGATATTGTAACCTCCAAAAATGAACGAAAAATATACCCCTTTAAAAAAAAAGCAGATGAAATTCGCTTGGTGCCTTCCTGAGACATACTCCACTCTCCATTCCTTCCAAAGTAACAATATACCGGTAAGTGTATACCAGATGTGGCTTGATTTCAAAGAAATATTATCGAGAGAAATCGATGTATACCAAGTAAATTAACAAACGACGTAGCTGATCGCCCACCGTACACAAAAGGTCAGAACATTGTTGCAGAAAAAATGAAAAAGCGAGCCAAATTTAAACGAACGCAAAATTCCAATTATTAGCGATGTTTTACAAAAGCTCAAAATCTAGCTCGGACTTCAATACGAGATGCTTATAGTTTCCACAACGAAACTTTTTTCTCCAAACCTGGCAGAAAATCCAAAGATATTCTGGTCGTATCTACAGTACGCTAGCAGCAAGACAATCAATGCCTTCTCTGCGCGATAGCAATGGAAGTACCAAGTACAAGTACTGCTAAAGCAAAATTACTAAACATTAGCAGTCCGCAATTCCATCCCCAAAGTAGTAGTAAATATTCCATAATTCCAATCAAGAACAGCTGCCAGCTTGATCAATTTAGATATTCTCGTAGTAAAGCATCTGAAATCGTTTGGTAAAATAGTCTTCCGATCCAAACTGTATGCGAACTAGGTTCCTTTCAGAGCATGCTGATGCGATAACTCCATTCTTAATAATCGTATACAACGTTCGCTCGACCAAGAATCCGTTCCCTAAGACTGGAAAGTTGCACGGATAACACCCATATTCAAGAAAGGTAGGAGTAATCCACGTAAATACAGATCTATCATTAACGTCGATATGCCTCAGTAGCTTGGAACATATATTGTTCTCGAACATTATGAATTGTGTCGAATTAAAAGGTCTATTGACACACAACCAACACGGAATTAGAAAACAACGTTCTTGTAAAACCCAACTAGCTGTTTGCTAACACGATGTACTGAGTACTATCTAAAAGGGATTTCAAATTGATTCCATATTTTTAGATTTGAGAAGGCTTTGAACACAGTACCTCACAAACGGCGTGTAGTGCAATTGCTTGCTTATGGAATATAGTCTCGATTGTGTGTCTGGATTCGCGATTTTCTGTCAGAGGTCACAGTTCGTAGTAACTGACGGAAAGACATCGAGTAAAACAGAAGTGATTTCTGCTGATCCCCAAGGTAGTGTTTTAGGCCCTCTGCTGTTTATCTACATTGATTTAGGAGTCAATCTGAGCAGCCATCTTAGGTTGTTTGTAGATGATGCTGTCGTTTATCGTCTAGTAATGTCATTAGAAGATAAAAACGTTGCAAAACTGTTTATAAATGGTATTTATATGGTGCGAAAATTGGCAAATGTCCCTAAATAATGAAAAGCGTGTGGTCATCCAGACGAGTGCTAAAAGGGATCCGGTAAACTTCAGTTACACAATAAATAAATAAATAAATAAATAAATAAATAAATCTGAAGACCATAAATTCAACTAAATACCTATGAATTACAATTACGAACAACTTAAATTGGAAAGAACACACAGAAAATGTGGGGAAGACGAACCGAAAACAGTTTCATTGACAGAACACTTGGAAGTTGCAACACATCTATTAAAGAGAATGCCTACACTGCACTTGTTTGTTCTCTTTAGGAGTACTGCTGTGCAGTGTGGAATTCTTGTCGGAGAGGAGTAACGGGATACATCGAGAAAGTTCAGAGATGGTCAGCACGTTTTGTACTATAGAGAAACAGGGGAGAGCGTGCCGCTGACATGATACAGGTTTGAGGTGGACGCCATCAGGATCTTCTCGCGAAATTTCCATCACCAACTTTGTCCTCCGAATCCGAAAATATTTTGTAGCCTTCGACCTACACAGGCGGCTGCGCCGGCGCCGGCGTCGGCCATTCGCATTTGTGTGGAAACTTCAACTTAGATTTACATTTCTTCTGTCCGGATTTGTTGTAGACAGTCACGATGCATTCTAGTTAATAGTGCTATTTCCTTCCTAGGCAGATGTTTCTTTTGAGTTAGAGGTTTTTGGTGCTCCTGGTTGTGCGTTATAGCCTAGTCTCTTTAAGGCAGTTACATCGGTGAGATCAACGGATCGATTTTGTATTTACATAATCGATCCTAAAGGATCAAGAGAGACTGATCGAAATTAGAAAAGTTAGTGCTCAATAGGTACGAGAAATGATGTCTCGAAAACACCGTTCTGCCGAGTGTCGATAGCACATTCGAGCAACAAGAGATGTTTAGTTTGTTCGGGCGTGTAATGTGACAAGGCTGTCAGAAGAAGCGCACCATCGGAGACGCTGGCAATCATCGGGGAAATGAGTCATTCATCTTAATCTCAGTCTACGTCTATTAAAAGTAAATGATTCTAAAGATTCAACGACTGTCGCAGTTTTACCTCGGTTTCTCGTGGTGTCACATGCTGAAGGAAGTTAGTCTTCAGCTACAGTAAATCCATTTATTATTCAGACAGGTGTTGATGCAGTTGCAGACCCTGGGAAATCCTGCTCCCACTTACATAATGGAACTCTGCTTCGGAGACCAGTTGTCATTTTCAAACCCAACAACTGCTTACAGCTTAGCTCCTGCATGGCTGACCTGTTCGTGTTGAGGCATATCGTATGCTGAATTCTTCATGTATTGTTGATTCTGCTTGATGGTCTGAGCGAGGAATTCCAACGTTCACTGTGATCAGGGCGTCACTACATTCATCTGGTGATGAGAAAGGTTTATGCCAACGTAGTGCCTACACACACTTTTTGTCGCATTTGATCGAGTAGTGCTTCTATCGAAGATTATGGTAGGCTATGAAGTTTCTCTGACATGTAATCGAATGACCATTACCAGTACAGTATCCATTTACTGACTCCTACCTCCACTGCATGTAGACCCAACTGGCAGCTTTCTAAGGCCGACTCCTACCCAGCGACCTATGAAGTCGTCATGGTCTCATGGTCCGACTGTACATTTCAAACCAGATGCGTTGCTACCAGTGTCAATGTTATAACCACACTTGGGTGTTCTGTCAAAACATAGCCAAATGTATTACTTCTGGTAGAGATGATCATGAGGGCTTTTACCCAAATCCTTCTGCCTCATGGGTCAACTGTAATGGTGACAATGTCGCCTCATTCCGTCTGTGTCAAAGGCATCTCAGTGAGTGGGATGTCCAGGAGATAACAAAGTTGTTGGTTAGTCGAAAGCCCTGCATTTTCCCGTACGGCACTTACAGTACAGTTCTTGCTAAGCTTTGCTCAACAAAGGAAAAGGCCATGTAGACCTGGAACCAGCCCCTGTCGTGATGACCTGGTGAAGTACCTTACAAACTTTATCCTTACCACTGGTGAATGTTCCATACCTCGCACTACTTCTTTACCACGCCGTTTCCCACTCTATCACCCCCCTTTCCTCTCTCGGAAACGAGTGGAGGTGGCTTGGGTGATATCCTTCTCCTCTCAAAATCATGAATGATACAATGCTGCCTTTATTGTGACGGAGCTTTACAATCTTTTTACCCTAGGGCCATCAGATGTTCACATCCAGACGTTGCAGCAACTTTCTCTTGCGGGCAAGCACTTTCTCTTACGTACAATCGGATTTGGGAAAGCGGCACGTTTCCCAGACGCTGTTGCACAATGTGGATTTCGAGCAAGCTGTTCTGCAGTTGACCATCTCGTCATCTTGTCAACCCATGTCTTGAACGGTTTTCTGCAGAAGTAATAGTCTGTGGCTTTTTTTCCCAGGAGCACCTGCCCCATTTCCCTCAGGAATTTTTAAAAGACAGAGTTTTCAAAGTACGTGTGAGTTTGGCGGTGTTGGACACCTTTCTGAAGGAGAACAGGGTGCCTCAGAGCTCTGTCCGGTGCATCGACCTCGTTGCAATAGCCATTAACCCTTTTATGGCCTATCTCCTGCCCTCCGGCTATCTTTGCGTCGATGACTTGCGTTCTATTGCAGTTCTCCAAGGACTTGGCTCCTTGAGCGGCGTCTTCGAGGTCTCGATCATCGTTACTGGTGGAGCATCAACAATGGCTTTCGCTTTTCCACTGACAAAACAGTTTGTATGAATTTCCGGCAGTGCAGTGGTTTTCTTCCACCATCTTTACATCTTGGGTCTGTCGCTCTTCGATTCACTGAAACTAAGAAACTCCTCTGGCTCATGCTTGATAGAAAACTTCCTTGGTCCTCCCAAGTGCCTTTCATGGCCGCACACGTACCAGTCGCTCAATGTTCTACATGTCCTAAGTCCTACTTCCTGGGGATTGGATTGGACCACCCTGCTACATTTATACCGATCCCTTGTCTATTTGAAACTAAACTATGAGTGCTTCTTTCATTCATATGCCCGTTTGTTCATCTTATGCTGCCTTAACACAAACTATCATCGTGGAAGATGTTTGACCAGTGACGCCCTCTACACTAGCCCAGCTGAATCTCTATGCAGAAGCTGCCATACTGGTGTGATGTCCTTCTCAGCAGATACACATGCCATTTGTCTTGCATGTCCGGCCACCCATCTTTGCCACCTATTTCATTTAATCCCTTGGCTGCCAGTATGGGGGGCGTCCTCCCACTGTTACTTCCCGGAGGTCCCTTTCAGTTACTGCTCTGGCAGCTTGACTTCACCCTCTCTGCCATGTGTCCAACGGGTGTGAAACCTTCACCACCACAGCTTCATATGGAATCCCATGTTCATCTTGAACTTCATTTGCTTCCCAAGGACTCTTATCTGGATTCGATGTATTGCTGTAAGTTTGCCCTCATGGAGCTCACCTATCTTTGGTGAGCACGTGCTTGGCTACCACAGGGCCCCATCCCTTGCAGCACTACCTCCTCTTGCTGTGCTGCAATCGTACACTTCGACTGTCTCTTGCCCACTCTGACTTTCCATCAGGTGTTCGTTTTGGTGCAGACCATGCTTGTACTCTGTTCACCATTTTGATTTCCAGTTACACTCCCAGCGCTTCCTTCACCTTTCATTAACGATTATATGGCCCCCATTATTGCCTTTGACCTGCAATCTTTTCCATCTAATACAGAAGTGCATGTCATGCAGGTAAGGCCGCCCACTGTGGTGTATGCTCCGCCTCTCTCCCATTCAAACTTGGCAGCATTCATTCCTGTTGTCATATAACGCCGAAAACCAAGCACAGTACCATTCTGTTGTGGTGGGAGTCGTAAAGTACCTGGACAGTGGTTGCCACCTGACCAAGAAGGGACTGCACTGTTGGTGCCTGCATTGCACATTCCCCATGCCATGGAGTATATGCCCATTACCACTGCCAGGTAGCCATTGTTGAGCCCAAATGACGCCAATAGGGCCCATTCAGAATTTGATAAACCATGGTGGATAGTTCGCGTATGAAACGAGTTAAACTTTCTCCCACTGGTGGTCAAACGGCCCCAGCAGTGTCTTCGCACAGAAAGGCTTTGTATGATTCAACGAAATACGATCACAATGCGTCCCCTTCTCTGGCCACGCCGAGGGAAGAACATAGGACTAGGCCAGGAGAAAAATACTCAAACACCTGGTCTGATCCAGGACTGAGGAGGACACCTTTTGGTCACAAAGCCTTCATTTTTTGTCGAACACATGGACGCCAAATATGGGGCAATTGGAGCCATCTCCTAAATGAAGAGCGTTTCCCTCTTGATTAAAACGTGATCTCCCGCCTAGTCACAGGAAGTGCTCTCTTAGGAAAAGTTGGGTGTCATTTCCATGACTGTCACTTCCCATAAATGTCTCAATATGGTCCAGGGCATCATCTTTCACTGTGATCCGTTATGCAATCTGACACTGTGCTGAGGGCGATCTTAGAGCGACAGGATGTGCACTTCATCTGTCATCCATAAGGAACCAAGGGAAAACAGTTTGCTACTGGAACCTTCATCTTCACATTCGAGGGTGATGCATTGACTGAGGTCAAGGTGATGGTGTGACGTGAAACCCTAGGTTTCTACTCCTATGAGATGCTTCAAGTGCGAGTTCAGAGATGTCTTCCTATTGCACTACTGTCACTGACTGCAGGGACTGTGGATGTCTATTGAATGTGAATGTTTTCCTTGTGCCCCTTCCCCAATTGTGATAAATAAGGTGAGCTCACCAGATTGCTCCATTTTTAAGTGTGACAAAAAAATCCAGGAGTATAAGACCGTGGAGAAGCCGAAATATCAAGAGACCAGGAAAAAGTATGAGTGTCTTAACCCCATACAAATGACACACTTATGTCACAGCCACAATGTCGTCACTTTCTCTGTCGACAGTGCTTTCCTCTGTTGCATCTCTTATAGTGGCCTCTCAATAATGTCTGTCCCTTCCCCCAGGCAGTTGTGGATCCTTCTGATACATCCACCACAGCCACTTTGGGAGCATTGGCTCCCCAGCTCCCCACTTGATGTGGGCACTGCTCCCAATTCCCCAGCTGGGGGCAGCTCACCGTCTTCCAGCTTCTCTAGCTAGGAAGAGGTCCCTTAGGAAACTCCCTTCCATAGTTCATGTTGGTCCACAGCCAGATGCCAGTCGGTGCATGAAGGAGCCATAGGATGCTGTCACTCCGACTTTTCGTTCTTCCTCTGACCCTGAAACCAATTCAGGGAAACTTTCCAGTCATCATTTGAGGAGGAGTAGGACAAAAGAAATTCCTGTATGTACTCCTTCTGCGCTAAGGTGGAGATCTGGTGGCGCCTGAGGCACCATATCTTCCAGGCAATGTTCCAGTGGATCGCCTGACATCTCACAGTGGCAGCAAATGACCTTGGGTCATAACCTGCCCCCCTCTAGTTACTTCATTCCCCCGCAATATTCACTCAATCTGATCCTCCAGTGGAACTGTAACAGATTTTTCCACCACCTCTCTGATTTAAAACAGTTTTTAACTACTTACCCTGAATTCTGCATTCCCATCCAGGAAACGTGGTTTCCAGCAACTCAGGTTATTTTAAGAATTGCACTCTCCATGAGAGAGTATCAGGTGAAGCTTGTACATATGTTGTGGTCTCCTCTTAATACGTCTTTGGAGACAGTGGCTGATGGGTAAAGTGCACATCAGGATTTTACCACCTGTAATATTTGTCTCCCTCCTGATGATGCCATGTCTCAGATGTACTGTCTGCATTACTCCCTCAGCTCTCCCTCCCCCCAACCCCCCACCCTTTCGTAGTCTTCGGCGACTTCAACGTCATAAGCCTTTGTGGTGTGGAATAATGATCACTGGCCATGGTAAAGACACCGAAACTTCACTCGCACAGCTCAGTCTTTGGCTCTTGAAATCTGGTGGACCCACTTACTTTCGCGTGGCACACGGAACTTATTTGGCCATTGCTCTTCCCTTTTGCAGCCCCGGTCTTCTACTGTCTATCCACTGGATAGTCCATGATGACCTGTGTGATAGTGACCACTTCATGATCTTCCTGTCCATCCAAATGCGTTCTCTGTAATTCTGCTGTCATCCTCACCTCCCCATCTCAACGCAGCATCGACATGGCTTTAAGCATACAACAGGAGCCATTCTTTTGGTAGCCAACCAAGCTGTCCCTTCTACCCTGGGATCCCCCTATTGGAAAACTGTACCCTGGTGGACCCCAGAGATCACTGTGGCTATTAGAGATCGTAGGTGGGCTCTCCAATGCCAAAAGTGGCACCCTATGCTGAAACACCTCACTGCCTTTAAATGGCTCCTTGTACACATCCATGTGCCTCTCCATCACAGGATGGCAAAGGTCAGACGCCTCTGTCTCTTCCAGTCCCCTACAGGTGTACAAAGTATTTCCTTAGTTGGTGCATTTATATTAATCTAGCTGCTGTCACTAAGTATCTTACTGAGCATTGTGCTCACACATCTGCATCTGAGAACTACTATCCCACCTTTCGGCTCATAAAATAGTGAGTGGAGTGAATGCACTTACCTTTTACTAGCTGCCATCTGAAACCACGAATGCTCGATTCAGTGACTGCGAACTCTCCAGTGCCCTAGCCCATTTCCCTGATACGGCTCCATTGCTAGACTGCATCCACAACCAAATGCTGAAACATATTCCAGTGGATTGTGACGTTGTAGACTTTCCCAGCGTAATAAGTATTGAAAGTCTCTACAGCTTTGCTGCCAAATCCTAAAAATAAACTCGATTTCGGCGACCCAAATGTTCCCTATCTTCAGGAGAACGCTACTTCTGCTGCTGTCCTACTGAGAACAGATGCCAAGGCTGCAAATAGACGTCCTACGTAGACCTCCATATCATACACGGCGCATGCGCCGCCCATCACAGTTGCTTCCCTCAAAGACTGGGCAGGCGGCGCCGCCCTTAGTAGAACACAGGCGGAAACGATATACCGCTCTCGGAGAGGATTTTCGAATACTCGGACTAGCCACACCGAAGACCTGTTTTGATGCGGTATAGTACAGTGTTCCACGTCCTGCTAAGAGGAAACCCATTGTCTCTATTAATCAAATTATCCGTCAACCTAATTTCAGTTGCCTGTTTATAAACACTGTTCCAAGAACCGGAAGTTTTGGCAACTATCACAGTTTCGTTAAATTTCACACAGTGTCCCTCATTTAAGCAATGTTCTGCTGCCGTCCATTTTTCCGAATTCTGTAGCCTCGTATGACGGCGATGTTCCACGCTCCTGTCATGAATTGTGCGAATCTTCCAGTCTTAAACGATATGCCCCCAGCATAAGTGATTAAGGCCACCAATCTTTGCTACTCCTCATGCACCTCTGGTGATGGTCCAAACTCCATAGCCTGATGAATCTGCTTCTCAGAGTATCCATTTTCCCCAAAACAGACATCAAATACGCAAGTTCTTGGGTTGAACTGTCTGCATTGGAAATGGCATATGCTCTGCGTACCAGAGTCTTAAGGACGCCACTGTGTTGGTATGGTGGATAACAATCTTAGCATGCAGATACCGATCAGTGTGTGTCAGCTTTCGGTGAACATTGCCCCAGAGTACCATCTGGTCTTTTGTAAACCATAACGTCCAAGAATGGAAGGATCCCATCAATTTCAACCTCCATGGTAAATTTAAGGCTGAAACGAAGGCAGTTAAAGTGGTCCAAAAATCTATTGAGAGCATCACGTCCCTGTGACCAGGGAAAAAAGATATCATCCTCATACCTCCAGAAGCACGCTGCTTGCAAAGTCGAAGTTCTCAGTGCTGCACCCCAGTGGATTGTCATAATCACTTCCTTGCCCTCTCTAGTCGGATCTGGAACGAGAGCGAGAAAGCGCGATAGTTCTAGTACTGAAACAAGGTAAGATTCCCCTAGAGATGGACAGTTAAGGCCGATTCAGCCTCTCGAAAGTTCTCTGTATGCATGGTGAACAAGGGGCTGTGTTGGTTCCTTGAGTCTTGTGGCCTTTTGGCTGCATCTCAGGGCGATTTTCGCAAAGGCCTTTACACTGTTGATAATCTGGTTCACCTGGAGTCCACCATCTGGGCGGCTTTGCACACCTTCAGCACCTCATCGCTGTCTTCTTCGACCTATAGAAGGCTTATGACAAGACATGGCATCACCACATTCTTATTTCGTTACACGAGGGTAGTCTCTGGGGTCCACTCCAGAATTACGTCAAGAACTTCTTGTCACACCTTATGTTCTGTGTTAAAAAGTCGGTGCCGGCCGGTGTGGCCGTGCGGTTAAAGGCGCTTCAGCCTGGAACCGCGTGACCGCTACGGTCGCAGGTTCGAATCCTGCCTCGGGCATGGAGGAGGAGGAGGAGGAGATTAGTGTTTAACGTCCCGTCGACAACGAGGTCATTAGAGACGGACGCAACCTCGGGTGAGGGAAGGATGGGGAAAGAAATCGGCCGTGCCCTTTCAAAGGAACCATCCCGGCATTTGCCTGAAGCGATTTAGGGAAATCACGGAAAATCTAAATCAGGATGGCCGAAGACGGGATTGAACCGTCGACCTCCCGAATGCGAGTCCAGTGTGCTAACCACTGCGACACCTCGCTCGGTACCTCGGGCATGGATGTGTGTGATGTCCTTAGGTTACTTAGGTTTAAGTAGTTCTAGGGGACTGATGACCACAGAAGTTAAGTCCCATAGTGCTCAGAGCCATTTTCATTTTGTTTGAAAAAGTCGGTGCTTCACTCAGTACCCCCCCCCCCCCCCCCCCCCGCCAAGTGAATGGGGTACTGCAGGGTCCTCTACTCAATCTCCACTTATTACTGGCGGCTTTAAATGGTCTATTGGCGTCGCCCTCCTTAAATTCCAACGTTTTTAACTTTTATGATTGTACTTCTAGTATGGGTGTTGCTGAGTATCGCCTACAGAGCGCCATAAGAAAGGCACATTCCACGTGAAATAGCTCGTGGTAAGACATGCATGGAAGAGCTTTCTGATGTCTTGCGGGAAAAGGGAACCGATCTGCTCCAGAGCGTCACTGAGTGTCCCGTACTGCAGCGAACAACCGTCGCAGGTAGCAAGAGGAGAACCGCACCGGAAATGACCGCGGAGAAGCCCTCGGACGTTGGCGCGACGGGTACATGTAGTCTGCGCCCGCGAGCTCGGCTCCAGTTCACCACCGGCAATGAAGGGTGAAACTTTGACAATGCCAGCCACTCGTGCTGGCGAGACGTCTAGAGTTGCATCTGTAAGGACATGTAATGAAAACAGAATTTTAACTCATTTGTAATGTGGACCTAGGGCATAATTTTTTTTTTGCATCATAATTCAAGTTTAATCATAATTTAAATCTCAACAGTTACTTAAATCTAAAAATCAGATCGAAGATTTTAAGAGAATTTCGGAAATATTTAGGTTGTAATGTTCAGTAACATTGTTATTTAGTGAATTTGCTACAGTAAATTATCTAGTGAAGGTATCGTCATGCAAGGTAGCTTTTGTTAATACTTTTGTAGCCAAATATGTGTAATTGTATATCTAAAAAACAGTCATTAATCTGTTTGATAACGTGCTTAATTTTACTTTATTCTTAAGGGTGCAAATCTGAGCACTCTTAATTGTTCTTGTCTTTTGGATTAAAAGGATCATTTTCCAGTGCCTAAAGTTTGTTAATTGTTTTCCGCAAAATTACTCAAACCAGACTTGTCTGCTAAATAGTGATCTACAGATAGAATAGTGGTATCTTGTAGGAGAAGCCGAAACATTTTGCACCATAAATATATATTACGGCACTGAATCTGGAATTTAGTACGATGCAACAGAATACATAATATGGAATCCAGACATCCAAACAAATTTCTTACAACATAGTTACCACATACAACAACAAAAAAACAACGTATTGGATCTGATAGAGTTAATTCTGCCACAGAAGGGACAGCTATAGACTGCAGTAAAATTAAATTGAAATAGTCGTGATCGAACGTTAAAAGTTCGTTACGTAGTCATTACATTAAACCAGCCCAGCTGGTAGAAACTTACTGAAGTGTGCGAAATAATACTTCGCAAATTTTACTTTATTACTTTCCTCAGTTTTAAGGATGATTTATGCTTAACTGAATCTTAACTATCGAACAAACACATATTTAGACACTAATTGCCGTATTGTGATAGAGTATCTGGGCATACTACAGTGAGCTTATTATGGTAAAAGCCAAACTGTAATGTAAAATGTTCGACATGAAATAATAATCAGAGTACCTTCAGAAGATTCTGGGAATGGCTCCACTGACTTCAATAGAGATATTTCTTCTATGCTGTCATTAAATGCAGGAAACGTTTTGGGCGAGTAGTGTGATCGTTCTCTCAGTGTAAGAACTATCCTTTGCGCATGGCTATCGTTTATGCAGCCCCATACGCAGAGCATCACTTAAGCCTTCTCACCGAGCTGCGGCTGTCACGGTCTTAAACGCGTTTATGCTGCGCACGCAAAAGGAACAATAAGCGGAAGTTCCCGGGCGCATCAATACACGGCTTGAAACGTCCGCATTTCTTATCTGCCGGAAGGTCTGCTCAAAAGTTAACATGGAATTGTTCGTTTATAAGAGGGAATGACCAGAATCGTAGTTCAATGGTATTCAGAAACAAAGAAGCAAACGCATTTTGCTTTTGATTCAATGAAATCGTACTTTATCCCAGTAACTTAATCTATCATTTCTCTCTTATCTCCATTTTGTATTTCATATCGTAAATGCTAAGTTAACAGTCAGCTGAAGTTTTTTTATAGTATCAATATGATAAATATTCAGTTCTTAATGCGAGTATTCTCTATCGAAGAAGTTATTTAGTTCTCAGATTTACCTTACATTTTCAACTATACATTTAGCTCGTTCAGAGCTGCAGCACCAACATGTACAATAAATCTAACTTTGAAGCTCGGAGGTCAATCAGTACTTGGTTCAGTGTGCATAGGCTTTGCTGGAATCTGATATTCCTTCAACGAAGTCTGTCTCCAACTCCACGTACTGATACGCTGAACGCAAAGGTGCGCAAGTGCGAGAAATCTAGCTGTCGAATACTCGTACAAAACTAATGCGTGAAGTACCCTCAGCCATACCAGTATGGTGCCTTGTTAGCGGCTTCCATGTTCCATGGAGCATTTGTACCGTTAATCGTAATGTAGTGAATCATTTTACGTTCGCCGTAAATATTCGTCCGTAAACTATCTTAGCGCCCTTTGCTTCGCTCGCGTAGACTGTATGACCTGCAGAGACATTTTGTTTTCATTTAAACGAACTTTAATTTCTTTCTCAGTTGCAACGCCTTCTAAGCTTTTCACGCTAATTAAGCCCCATAAGCATGGTCTTTCCCGAATGTACTTCCGACCAAATAGCCATTCTGGTAGCTGGAGTACAAAGATTTTGTTAATCATGCCTGTTGCGTTCTCGTGGAGATATTTTCATAGCAAAGTTACACCCCCAACCAATACTTCTTTATGTTGTTGTTGTTGCGCTTTTCAGTCCAGAGACTGGTTTGATGCATCTCTCCATGCTACCCTATCCTGTGCAAGCTGCTTCATCTCAGAGTACCTACTGCAACCTACATCCTTCTGATTCTACTTAGTGTAATCATCTCTCGGCCTCCCTCTATGATTTTTACCCTCCACACTGCCCTCCAATCCTAAATTGTTGATCCCTTGATGCCTCCGAACATGTCCTACCAACCGATCCCTTTTTCTAGTCACGTTGTGCAACAAATTCCTCTTCTCCCCAATTGTATTCAATACCTCCTCATTAGTTACGTGATCTATCCATCTAATCTGCAGCATTCTTCTGTAGCACCGCATTTATAAAGATTCTATTCTCTTCTTGTCTAAACTAATTATCGTTCATGTTTCACTCCTATACATGACTACACTCCATACAAATACTTTCAGGAAAGACTCCTTGACACTTAGCTCTATACTCCAGTTAATAAATTTCTCTTCTTCAGAAAGGCTTTCCTTGCCATTGCCAGTCTACATTTAAATATCCTCTCTACTTCGACCATTATCAGTTATTTTGCTCCCCAAATAGCAAAACTCATCTACTACTTTGTGTCTCATTTCCTAATTAATTCCCTCAGCATCACCTGATGTAATTTGACTGCATTCCATTATCCTCGTTTTGCTTTTGTTGATGCTCATCTTATACCCTCCTTTCAAGACACTGTCCATTCTGTTCAACTGCTCTTCTAAGTCCGTTGCTGCCTCTGACACAATTACAATGTCATCGGCAAACGTCAAAGTTTTTATTTCTTCTCCATGGACTTTAATTCCAACTCCGAATTTTTCTTTTGTTTCCTTCACTGCTTCCTCAATATACAGATTGAATAACATTGGGGATAGACTACATCCCTCTCTCACTCCCTTCCCAACCGCTGCTTCCCTTTCATGCCCCCCGACTCTTATAACTGCCATCTGGTTTCTGTACAAATTGTAAATAGCCGTTAGCTCCCTGCATTTTACCCCTGCCACCTTCAGAATTTGAAAGAGAGTATTCCAGTCAACATTGTCAAAAGCTTTCTCTACGTCTACAAATGCTAGAAATGTAGGTTTGCCTTTCCTTAATCCATCTTCTAAGATAAGTCGTAGGGAGAGAATTGCCTCGCCTGTTCCAACATTTCTACGGAATCCAAATTGATCTTCCCCGAGTCCGACCTCTGTCAGTTTTTCCATTCGTCTATAAAGAATACGAGTCAGTATTTTGCAGCCGTGGCTTATTAAACTGATAGTTCGGTAATTTTCACATCTGTCAACACCTGCTTTCTTTGGGATTGGAATTATTATATTGTTCGTGAAGTATGAGGGTATTTCGCCCGTCTCATACATCTTGCTCACCAGATGGTACAGTTTTGTCATGGCTGGCTCTCCCAAGGCTCAGTAGTTCTAATGGAATTTTGTCTGCTCCCAGGGCCTTGTTTCGACTTAAATCTTTCAGTGTTCTGTTAAATTTTTCACGCAGTATCATATCTCCTATTTCATCTTCACCTCTATCCTATTCTATTTCCATAATATTGCCCTGAAGTACACCACCCTTATACAGACCTTCTACATACTCCTTCCACCTTTCTGCTTTTCCTTCTTTGCTTAGAACTGGTTTTCCATCTGACCTGTTGATATTAATACAAGTGCTTCTCTTTACTCCAAAGACATTTTTTTTTATTTTTCTGTAGGCAGTATCTCTCTTATCCCTAGTGATATATGCCTCTACATCCTTACATTTGTTCTCTAGCCATTTTGCACTTCCTGTCGATCTCATTTTTGAGACGTTTGTATTCCTTTTTGACTGCTTCATTTACTGCGCTTTTATATTTTATTCTTTAACCAATTAAATTCAATCTCTCTTCTGTCGCCCACGGATTTCTACCAGCCCTCATCTATTTACCTACTTGATCCTGTGCTGCCTTCACTATTTCATCTCTCAAAGTTACCCATTCTTCTTCTACTGTATTCCTTTCCCTTGTTCTTGTCAATCGTTCCCTAACGCTTTCTGAAACTCTCTACAACCTCTCGTTCTTTCATTTTATCCAGATACCATCTCTCTAAAGTCCTACCTTTTTGTAATTTCTTCAGTTTTAATGCACAGTTTACAACCAACAGATTATGGTCAGAGTCGTCATTTACCCCTGGAAGTGTCTTACAATTTTAAACCTAGTTCCTAAATCTCTGTCTTACCATTATATAATCTATCTGTAACCTTCCAGCGTCTCCAGGCCTCTTCCATGTATACAACCTTCTTTTATGATTCTTAAACCAAGTGTTAGCTATGATTAAGTTATGGTCTGTGCAAAATTCTACCAGACGGCTTCCTCTTTCATTCCTTACCCCATTCCATATTCACCTACTACTTCTCTCTCTCTTCCTTTTCCTACCATCGAATTTCAGTTCCCCCATGACTATTAAATTTTCGTCTCCCTTTTCTGTCTGAATAATTTCTGTTATCTCATCATACATTTCATCATTCTCTTCGTCTGCGGAGCTGGTTGCCATATAAACTTGTACTACTGTGGTAGGCGTGGGCTTCGTGTCTGTCTTGGCTAGAATAATGCATTCACTATGCCGTTCGTAGTAGCTTACCAGCACACCTATTTTTTTATTCATTATTAAACCTAGCTCCTGCATTACCCTCATTTGATTTTGTATTTATAACACCGCATATAACATTAATGAATGAAAATACTCAAAATATGTTAACTTACTGCCGGCCGCTGTGGCCGAGCGGTTCTAGGCGCTTCAGTCTGAAACCGCGCGACGGCTACGGTCGCAGTTTCGAATCCTACCTCGGGCATGGATGTGTGTGATGTCCTTATGTTGGTTTGGTTCAAGTAGCTCTACGTTCTAGGGGACTGATGACCTCACATGTTAAGTCCCATAGTGCTCAGAGCCATTTGAAGCATTTTTTGTTAACTTACTGATAAGTATGATACCCCTCCCCAAACTTTCTGACGCTTCATGGTGCAAATGTGGCTGCAGTAAGTTGTTTTGAGTTCAAAAATGTTTGTTTCCATCCTAAATTTTCATCAACATAGATTTAAAAAGTTCAGTTCGCATCGTAGTTGACAATTTATCACTTTCTACACTAACTGATGTGCACGACTGAATACATTCTTTCAAAAATTGAGACCATTCACAACAAATCGCTCAATAATACTTTGAGAAACATTATTTACTGATTTTTCCTTCGCAGGAGACAAGTCATGTAGGAGTTTTGAAAGGAGTTTCCGATATTTGAAGGTGATTTTGTTTCGCACAATCATGATTTCGGCTTTATAGCCATACTCAAGTGAACACTTAACAGAAAATTAGTAAAGTGTGTATATCATACAGTGCAGGAACAAGAAATCGTTATATATTAGAGAACATTACTTAAATGTTGCAGTATATCTGACCTATGTGACATGTCATCGTCGATAAAACTTATTTCTTGTCTTATAGCCTAGTTGTATTACGGTATATTAGCATATATCGATGATCAATAATACGGCTGACATTGTGGACAGTAACACAGTGCGCCGTGTTTAGCTACCAATATCTTCCTTCGACCAGCATTCGTTACATCTGGGTGTCATCTGCTGTCAACAGTGGTAGAGTTCGTAACAAAGCGGCATTGCAGTGTAAGCCGTATGTTTGGATTACCAGAGGCATTACCAGGGAAGGGTAGCACTTAAAATGTCATGGAAAATGCACGTTCGTAACGCTCTCTTACAGAGATACTACGTAACACTCCAGAGAGTGTAAATATAACCATTTTAGATGCACAACGAAAGTCTGATATCAAGAATGATGGCTTGGTTGCTTATTATAATGTCGTAATTCACTGATTCCTGGAGATTTAACTAAAAGACGTTACACCTGTACAGCACGCACGAACCGCGTGAAACGGCGGAAATTCGACAACACTCGTACTGAAACACACTGAGCCAAAACCTGCTCACTGAGGTTTTTTTTTTTTTTTTTTTTTTTTTTACATACTTGGTTCAGATCTTCATATGACAGAACTAGCGGGGCTACGTTTACGTAAGTTTAATGGTCATTCATGTAACACGGAAGTTTGGACGTCAGGTATGTAATATAGCTAACTGATCTACCATGCTTCCCCTCTGCCTCGGCCTCCCCCCCCCCTCCCCCCCTCCCCCCCTCCCACCCAATGCCCATCCCCGAAGCTGCTTCATTTCCCTTTCACCCCTAACACCTCCCACTCCCACTCAACTGGTCAGTCCACACCCACCCCCGCCCCCCTTGGCACCCACTCTACACTATAACCTATTGCCCCCACACACCTTCAATGAACAATCGCACTGTTATCGGCACTATCGTTTTTTAGAAATGTGTAACGAATGTCATTGAGCAGGTTCTTGCTCAGGATATTTAGTTTGAGTTATGTTGAATTTCCGCCATTACACGCGAGTCGGGCATGTAGATGCACAGGTGACTTTTTAGGTAAGTCTCTAAGATTTTGTAATATTGCAGCCACGCGATCATTTTTGAGAACAGAATTTTGTTGTCCATCTAAAATGCTTATATTTACAATCTGACAATGATGCAGTACATTGTACATGGGTTGGATAAAAAGTATTGGCAACAGACAGGTGGTCACCATTTTACATGCACTCAAAACAGCCGTTCCACATATCTCTCAAATTCCCTACGCAGATGGAGGGCGTCGTACACAGTTAGTGCTTTCATCTCTGTTGGTGTCTCACAAGGACTGTCCTATGGCACGGTCGATGTCTTCCTTGGTGTTGTAGCGCCTTCCACGACGAGGTCTTTTCATTTTGGCCAACATGTAGTAATCCCACGGACTCAAATCGGGTGAATACAGTGAATATTTCAGTATCTCCCAGCCACACATACGCAGGACCTCCAGCATGGGGTTCACCATGTGGCATCCTACATTGTCATGAAGGATGATGGAATGCAGTGCCAGATGGTGCTGTCGCTCTCTTCTCAGTGCAGGACGAAGGTGATGACGCAGGAAATTACAGAAGTAAGCTGCAGTGACAGACTGGCCCTGCAGTAAAACATGATATAGGATTAACCTACGTATAGCGCAACCCACAATAGCCTCACTTTGGCGATCCACATCCAGCACAGTGGCAAGGAACTCTTTCCATGTTGTCCCTGAGGGACGGGTCGTCTTGAACATGGCACATACCAAAGACATTCCTGCCATTCCGAAACACTTTCACCAATCTCGCCTCAGTACGATACAGCAATGCTCCATCGCAACATGCCCTGAAAACATTGAAGTGGCAGGTGGTCGGAGCGCACAGCATTCTTGATACACGCATGTTGTTCGTGTTTCGTAAACGTACTGTTCGGACAGAAACTGTGTGCCAAACAGAGATTCGATCTCGGAATGTTTTCCTTTCGTGGGTAATTTCTCTACTGAGCTACCCAAGCACGACTCACGACCCGTCCTCAACTTTACTTCCGCCAGTACTTCGTCTCCTACCTTGTAAACTTCACAACTTTCCTCTGAAGTCTGACAGTTAG
The DNA here is from genome assembly GCF_021461395.2 of Schistocerca americana. Classification (NCBI taxonomy): domain Eukaryota; kingdom Metazoa; phylum Arthropoda; class Insecta; order Orthoptera; family Acrididae; genus Schistocerca; species Schistocerca americana. Next base: position 276,271,305 of record NC_060120.1, on the reverse strand, counting down.
GAAACGAGATACCGGCTGAAGTAAAGCTGTGAGGACGCGTCGTGAGTCGTGCTTGGGTAGCTCAGTTGGTGGAGCACTTACCCACCAAAAGCAAAGATCCAGAGTTTCTATCGGTCCGGCATACAGTTTTAATTTGCCAGGGAGTTCGATATAGGCGCACATTCCGCTGCAGAGTGAAAATCTCATTTTGGGTACTGCTGGGGCGCTCGAACTGGCTTTCTCCCACTTAACAGTATGCACTGTAACTGACTCAAACACCGCCGTCGCCGCTCACTTTACTATTTCAACTAAGTTTTTGCTGTCCGATACAGACAGCGCACATGCCATTTGATGCACATCCTTCATGTTATTGCAGTGCTGCCGCTACTTCTTCCTCAACCCTAGTATATCTGTAAGAGGGTGCCATGAACGTGTATTTCAAGGACATTTTAAGCTCTTGCACAAATAAATAACGCTGGCCGCGGTGGCCGAACGGTTCTAGGCGCTTCAGTCCGGAACCACGCGACTGCTACGGTCGCAGGTTCGAATCCTGCCTTGGGCATGGATGTGTGTGATGTCCTTAGGTTAGTTAGATTTAAGTAGATCTAAGTTCCAGGGGACTGATGACCTCAGATGTTAAGTTCCATAGTGCTCAGAGCCATTTGAACCATCTGAACAAATAAATATCCAACTTCCCTTTCCTGGTAATGCCTCTGGTAATTCAAACATCATATGGCCTACATAGCGGTGCCGCTTTGTTACGCTCTGTCGCTGTTTTGACATTTTCTCAGTTGGTGCATAGATATAATGAATTCAGGTCGCCGGCTGGAGTGGCCGAGTGGTTCTAAGCGCTACAGTCTGGAACCGCGCGACTGCTACGGTCGCAGGTTCGAATCCTGCCTCGGGCATGGATGTGTGTGGTGTCCTTAGGTTAGTTAGGCTTAAGTAATTCTAAGTTCTAGGGGACTGATGACCTTAGATGTTAAGTCCCATAGTGCTCAGAGTCATTTTTGAATCCAGTTCACAGGAAGGTACTGGCTTTTAAATACACAGTACTGTGTGTTTATGGTTACTCACAGTCCACAACATCAGCCACAATATGTATCCTCGATAAGTACTCGTAACCTGTAATACTACTGGCTTTAGTCGACGATGCTATCTCTAAGGCAGGGATGTCTGTTATTACGTCCTCCATATGGGATTGTACGACCGACAAACGACAGTATGTTTCTGCAGTGGTGCTACATGATTGCTTTCTTAAACGTGAAATTTAACATTTCAGCTGCCCTGTTCTCACACTGGATTGGTTAGCAAAGTGACTAGATAGGTACTTTCGACCCTCTTGGCGATTTTACTTAGGACTACAGTTTCCTCGGGTTCTTGGAAAGATATTTTGCTAAGGTATGATGGTTAGTTACACTTGCACAAGTAACATCCAAAAATTGCTGCTGGGTACCTCACTACCTTGAAAAACTTCCATTCGTCAGTCTCAAGTCTTACGAGAGACAATTCGTGATAAATGCTTCGAGAAGTTCTCAAATGTCTACTCACCCACTCTTCACAGATGTTTATAAATTCGTTGAACATCATGTCAGTACCTACATGCGCCTTGAAAAATGCTTTAAATTCATGTCGTCCTGTTTGTAAGTGATGATGAAGTTAGTATTATCACGAACTGACTGCTTTGCAATTTCGGAATACGTATGGCTCAAATAAAAAGGATCCACTTTCACATGTCGACCGAAAGAGAAGTGTCAGCGTATATGTTCCTGAGTCCCCACGGTAATGTCAGCAAATATGGATACGTGTTGCGTTTCACCTTTTCTGGTGATGGGATAGCACTATTTTCGCTGAGCATCTGCTACGTAACACCTATACCCATGTAAAATCTCCTTTAATAGTGGTTTTTGTGGTTGAAACAGTGTTTTCGAAAATATATTTGTTTACTCGAATCGAATCGCTTGCGGATGTGTTAATACTGACAGATGTTATTTGCCTTACCAAAATCTGAAAATGCCTTGGTTAAAGGATGAATGTCATCAGGAAGTAACAATCAATTCTTATTATTCGTTTTCAGGTTTCCAGCATCTGCAGGACTAGTCTGTTACTAGCAGCTCTTTTCGACGGTAGTGCTTCATCCACTTAGCCACTAATATTATTATTATTATTTCTATTTTTCTCAGACCTTAGGTCTGGTTAAAAATGGAAAGATGCGGACCTTCATCAAGCGTGACTTCCTTTTAACAGTATGGTATACGTTACATTGTATTTAGGAACTTTCGGGTTATTGAACACGTATCAATAATTAAGGATTTCTGTAGTTGTATATATACGTTTGGATGTAGCTGTATTGCATTGATTTACTGGTGGATATTGTGTGGTATGACTCCTGTAGTTGATAGTATAATCGGTATAACGTCAACTTTATCCTGATGCCACATGTCCTTGACTTCCTCAGCCAGTTGGATGTATTTTTCAATTTTTTTCTCCTGTTTTCTTCTGTAAATTTGTTGTATTGGGTATGGATATTTCGATTAGTTATGTTAATTTCTTCTTTTTATTGGTGAGTATGATGTCAGGTTTGTTATGTGGTGTTGTTTTATCTGTTATAATGATTCTGTTCCAGTATAATTTGTATTCATCATTCTCCAGTACATTTTGTGGTGCATACTTGTATGTGGGAACCTGTGTTATTGTGATCGTGTAAGTGTATTGAGTGCTTCTAGGTCTGTGTTACTCCATTTCACTACTCCAAATGAATAAGTCAATAATGGTATAGCATAAGTATTTATAGTTTTTGTCTTGTTTCTTGCTGTCAATTCTGTTTTCAGTATTTTTGTTAGTCTTTGTCTATATTTTTCTTTTATTTCTTCTTTAATATTTGTATTATCTATTCCTATTTTCTGTCTGTATCATAGATATTTGTAGGCATCTGTTTTTTCCATCGCTTCTATGCAGTCGCTGTGTTTATCCAATATGTGATCTTCTCGTTTAGTGTGTTTTACCTTGACTATGCTATTTTTCTTACATTTGTCTGTTCCAAAAGCCATATTTATATCATTGCTGAATACTTCTGTTATCTTTAGTAATTGGTTGAGTTGTTGATTTGTTGCTCCCAGTAGGTTTAGATCATCCCTGCATAGCAAATGTGTGATTTTGTGTGGGTATGTTCCAGTAATATTATATCAATAATTTGTATTATTTAGCATGTTGGATAGTGGGCTCAGAGCAAGGCAGAACCAGAAAGGACTTAATGAGTCTCCTTGGTATATTCCACGCTTAATCTGTATTGGCTGTGATGTGATATTATTTGAATTTGTTTGGATATTAAGTGTGGTTTTCCAATTTTTCATTACTATGTTTAGGAACTGTATCAATGTAGGATCCACTTTATGTATTTACAATATTTGTAGTAACCAGGAGTGGGGTACAGTATCAAAACCTTTTGGTTAATCGATGTATGCATAGTGTAGCGACCTTTGTTTAGTTTTTGCTTGATATGTCACCTCTGCATCTATTATCAGTTTCTCTTTACATCCTTGTGCTCCTTTGCAGCAGCCTTTTCGTTCTTCATTTATAATTTTGTCCTGTGTTGTATGTGTCATTAATTTCTGTGTAATGACTGAAGTTAATATTTTGTATATTGTTGGTAGGCATGTTATGGGGCTGGGTTTGCTGTGTCTGCTCGATCTTAGGGTTTCAGATAAGTTATTCCTTGTGTAAGTGTATCAGGGACTGTGTATGGGTCTGCAATGCAACTGTTAAATAATTTAGTTAGATGTGAATGTGTTGAGGTGAACTTCTTTAGCCAGAAATTTTCCTAGTTTATCTTTTCCAGGGGCTTTCCAATTGTGCGTAGAATTAATTGCTTGGGTGACTTCATGTTGCAAAATCATCTCTTCAGGCATTTGTGGTATCATCTTGTATGTGCCTGTTTCTGCTAGTATCCACTGTCCATGCCTGTTATGCTGTACTGGGTTTGACCATATGTTTCTCCAGAACTGTTCCATATCTGTTATGTTTGGTGGATTGTCTATTTTAATGTGTGTGTTATCTATTGTCTGGAAAAATTTCTTTTGGTTTGTGTTGAATGTTTGGTTTTGTTTCCTTCTATTTTCACTTTTTTGTATCTTCTAAGCCGTTTGGCCAATGCTTGTAATTTCTGCTTCTTTTCATCTAATTGCTCTATCGCTTCTTTTTGTGTGATTTTACCTAACCTTTTTCGTTTTTTGTCTGCTATTTCATTTCTTATAAATTGTGTTAGCTGTCTGATGTCTTTTCTCAGTTTTTCTATTCTGATCCGTAGCCTGTGTTGCCATGCTGGTTTTGTGGGATTCTTCTGTGTGTTGATTGGCTCTGATCTCTGCCTAGTGTGTGTATTTAGTGTAGTGAGTGCTCCTATATAAGCCAGTAGTCGTATCTCTTCCATAGTTGTATTTTCATTTATTTTGTTGTGTATGATTGTGTTGATAATTGTTATTGTTGTTTCGACTTGTGGGTTATTTGGTGGTCTATGCAAGAATAGTCTAATGTCTGTATTTGTGTATTTATATTCTATATATGTCAGCTGAAATTTTTCTTCTATATCTAACATGTGTGTCACTGCATGTTCTATTTGTGCTTGTTCTGGTGGCTTTCTTAATTTCGTTCTCCTCTGATTGTTTAATTGATGCATGTTGTTCTTTGTTTGTTTGTTCTGGGATGTTTGAGTCCATTACTTTATTTCCTTCTTCTTCTGATTGCACATTATTTTGTTCCAGTATTTGTTGTACTTGTTGTTTGATGTTTTCTAATTCTGACTGGGGTATCGAGTTATTTTTGATTATTACATGGATATGATCAGCTAGTCGTTGTTCTGTTAAAAATGTTAATTCTGGGTATCTGGTAATAAATGTTGTGTATACTTGTGATCTGTATCCAATTGTGTTGGTTCCTAAGTTTGTTGCTTGGTAATAACAGAACATGAGGTGTCGATTAACTTCATCTGACCATCTCATCCTCTGTCTTTGTTTTCCTTCTAGGACGGTTGCAGGAAGCATATCCTGTAAAACACCTCTATTTCGATTTAAATCATTTTCCGTGTGGCTAGCAGTGACGCTGCCATTGTGGACGGGCATAGGGTTCAAGCGTCGCCCCCGATCATGACAGCGCTTGTCCGAGGCTTCATTAGTTCAGTCATGAACCAACTAATCACACTAAAAGGTGGGGTTAGCGCTATTAGTGGTTTATTCTTTTCGTCGCCTTTTATGACTATGAGAACATACCGGAGGCCTATTCTTCTCCCGGGCCTCCACGAGGTTTATTATTATTATTATTATTATTATTATTATTATTATTACGATGACGACGACGACGATAATTTGGTAATAAGCAGTGGATCCTGTACAACTGAGCAACCACTTCCTCAGATGGAGGCTAGGATGTGTGTTTACCACACTAGCTGCAGTAAATTGAACCATAATTTCTCGTAGAATCCGTAGACATGTTAGAGTCGAGGCAACAGCAGCCAAAGTCACACATGGAGAACAAAAAATCTTCCGCACTGGCTGTTAAAATACATTTTAATAAGTGACGACCTGCTTCGCATCAGTGGATATGCATCTTCATAGGTGATAGGTTTTATTTTTTAATCTTTATTTATTTATGGCGCGGCAAAGTAAATGCTACGAGCCAGTTTCCATCGTTAATCGTCGAGATTAAACCAATAGCGGACTAAAAGCAGCTGTCTTATGATCACACTGACCGGGAACGCGCTGGACATGCCGTAGACATCATAGAAGTGCACAAGGGGGTTGAATAACGTTTATTCAAAAACGACAGCTCGAATAAACGGAAAGCGGTCCTACGATAACCAGATAAAATACAGACACAAAGTACCCTTGTAAAATGCTGTGTCTAAAGATTCCGTCCATTTCGTTATCACAATACACGAAATATTCACTCTGAAAGTAGTTCAGAGTTCAACATGATTATTTATAAATTAACACAGGTGAGATAACAAGTAGAAACTCATGTCTATTCGTAGTTCTGTAATGCAGTAGAAAGAAAAGGGCACCATAGCGGCCATTTCCAGTCCAGAATAACCCACACCATCATATACTATTACACACACACACACACACACACACACACACACACACACACACACACACACACGGAACTTTATCACTTTGTATTCTAAGCTAATTAATATTTATGTAAAGAAATGTTCAGTCACACTCAGACCATTAACAATAATTACAAATAAATGTTTGTTTATAAGGAAATGAGCTAGTATTCCAGCACAAGTGCGCTTATGTTAAATGATAACGAATAGTCATTAAATATTATTTAAACAATTATTTACATATGTTTGACAGAAATGTCTTTTGGTTCTTTTTTCAGTAGTGGTATCAGCTAATATGTGTGAATGACTACCTGTTAATTTACCCTGATCCCATATTAGGAATTGTAGTCAATAGTTACATAATAACCTGGGAAAATTGTAACATAGTCGTTAAATAAATGTGCAAGTAAAAAGGGGAGGTATTCAGGCCACATTCGTTAACTATTATTGTGGAGAATATGATACTCTGACAAAAATTTGTTTACTGAAGAGAGATGGAAAAACAAAATAAATCAAGAAGTAACACAGATATGTAGCTTTCAAGGTTGATAGCTATAGAGCAACGCCACCATCTGCAATCTCATTCACTGAAATCGCATGAAGTGTTAAATCAGGAGTTCATTTCGAAAATTTTTAGTGATCGTAGAATATTAACATGTGTACGTTTAGAGAGACTGAAAATATTGTCATCGTCTGATGCACCTCATTTTTTTCTGGGAATGCTTTATTATTCGGCTGTTTTTACTGTCGAATTTCAAAGAGCCGTAAAAATCCATTTTTCAGCTTGTCTGACACTCAATTTCTGGTGCATCGTCTCTTCTAAGTGTGTCGCATCCAAAATCCGAGTGCTGGGCTTTAGCCACATTTGTCCTTTTGCTGTCACCTTCGCATCTGGGCACACCAGCATTCTGCTGTACATACCAATTTACCTCATACCAATTCTAGACAGTCGATTAGCTCGCCTGTGTAACGTTAAAAGTCTTCGCGCTCACTGCTACCTTGCACGAAGGCAGTGATCTATCATTTGAGTTGTAAGTGCAGATACATCTCCTAGTGGGATGAAATCGCTGCCGCCACCACAGGGTGGGTGCAGGACTCTGGTACACGGACCTACTTGAGTAGAATTGTGCTAATTGTTGTACAACGAACTATTACTCCTGAGTGATACACACTGGTGCCACTTGAAGATAATGGATTTACTGCTCATGAGGACTGCTTCTATGTGTTTTATATGTACTCTTGACTAAAACTGAAAAAATATGTTAGGTCTCAGCGATGTCTGTAAAAAATGTGCAAGATGATGATGGTGTCAGAATGCTCTTTATTATTGTCAATTTTCCACAGGATGGTGTGACATCTCTCATGGATTACATTTGCTACCGGAAGTGTTTAAAAATTGTTTCTAAATATGAAGCGTGCTATAAACACTATTATGTGAATAGGCTTTGTCAAATTTATGGACCACCACCACCTATTAGAACTAATTATGTAGGAAGCAAAGATGAACAATAAAAATTCTTCTGATTGCTTTTTCATTCGTTTTTATTCGTAAAATTATGTTATCAACATAGGTAATATAAGTCTGTCTTGTCAATAGCGCCACTGCTCCTGCATATGAATCAAAAATTCTATCAACTCAGCTATAATGATGATATACGATACCCACCTAATGCCTATGAGAATACAAAACATGATTCTTGGGAGAATTTTCAAGGCAGTAGCGGCTTATTCAAGACAGTGAAACTCATCTGGGAGGAAAAACCGCGTTCTCTGCACTGTAAATAGAACACGCTTGCACATTATAATTATTACCATCACGTCGTGCTATGGGAGAAAATATAATTAAAAGATATTACACTCTATAAACTGCTGTCAACACCTCCACTAGTTCTGTATTAGGGGCAATAACGAAAATAGAACACTAAGTATAATATAAAGCTAAATGTAACATAATTGTAGATAGATAAATGTTTACTACAGTTACTCATGCTTGTTGCATGGTGGGAGATTGGATAGGTATTTTAGAAAGAGCTTATAACTTCAACATGTGCAGCACAGTGTGTTGGTCACTTAATGCATCTTCTTGCCATTCTGCTGCATCGTCACTATTTGCTGAACAATATTCTGCCTGTCTAGTCTTAGGATCTGCCACCATTGTATCCCTCCAGTCCCAGTATGCAAATATACGAATGCGCGGTGTCCAAAAGAAGAGACACCACTCATTTATATAATTTATTTGCCTAAATGAGCAATGGATCCACCTTCTTCAGTGCGGATGCGCAATTACATCCGACCGCTGGCGGGAATCTATGTCAAAGCAGCGAGCATGGAAGAAATGGACAGGGACTGCAGATAGATGGCGCTAGGTGGGAGTGTAGGTCGGCCGTGAGGCATTCAGAGATAGTCCGCGCAGTTGTGATAAACACTGTCCTGAGTGGCGCAGTGGATAACGCAACTGTGTAGTAAGCAGGACGTACCGAGTTCGAATCCCGGTCTGGCACACATTTTCACTCATCACAGTTTATGTCGTAACAAGTCTTAATGGAATTGATATCACTAATTCCTTTCCGTTCCTATCTCCTCCATTCTCCGACAATTAAATCAAAGTGAAAAGCTGTGATCGCATTTCTAGATGTTTATAACAAATAAATTCGTCATATTCTTCTCAAGTCTCGCCAATTGAACCTCGATGTACAGACAGTATGATGGTCTATAATGTTCTAAATGGGTGCTGAGAAAAAATTATAATAGCAACAATATCACAAATACACTCCTGGAAATGGAAAAAAGAACACATTGACACCGGTGTGTCAGACCCACCATACTTGCTCCGGACACTGCGAGAGGGCTGTACAAGCAATGATCACACGCACGGCACAGCGGACACACCAGGAACCGCGGTGTTGGCCGTCGAATGGCGCTAGCTGCGCAGCATTTGTGCACCGCCGCCGTCAGTGTCAGCCAGTTTGCCGTGGCATACGGAGCTCCATCGCAGTCTTTAACACTGATAGCATGCCGCGACAGCGTGGACGTGAATCGTATGTGCAGTTGACGGACTTTGAGCGAGGGCGTATAGTGGGCATGCGGGAGGCCGGGTGGACGTACCGCCGAATTGCTCAACACGTGGGGCGTGAGGTCTCCACAGTACATCGATGTTGTCGCCAGTGGTCGGTGGAAGGTGCACGTGCCCGTCGACCTGGGACCGGACCGCAGCGACGCACGGATGCACGCCAAGACCGTAGGATCCTACGCAGTGCCGTAGGGGACCGCACCGCCACTTCCCAGCAAATTAGGGACACTGTTGCTCCTGGGGTATCGGCGAGGACCATTCTCAACCGTCTCCATGAAGCTGGGCTACGGTCCCGCACACCCTTAGGCCGTCTTCCGCTCACGCCCCAACATCGTGCAGCCCGCCTCCAGTGGTGTCGCGATAGGCGTGAATGGAGGGACGAATGGAGACGTGTCGTCTTCAGCGATGAGAGTCGCTTCTGCCTTGGTGCCAATGATGGTCGTATGCGTGTTTGGCGCCGTGCAGATGAGCGCTACAATCAGGACTGCATACGACCGAGGCACACAGGGCCAACACCCGGCAGCATGGTGTGGGGAGCGATCTCCTACACTGGCCGTACACCACTGGTAATCGTCGAGGGGACACTGAATAGTGCACGGTACATCCAAACCGTCATCGAACCCATCGTTCTACCATTCCTAGACCGGCAAGGGAACTTGCTGTTCGAACAGGACAATGCACGTCCGCATGTATCCCGTGCCACCCAACGTGCTCTAGAAGGTGTAAGTCAACTACCCTGGCCAGCAAGATCTCCGGATCTGTCCCCCATTGAGCATGTTTGGGACTGGATGAAGCGTCGTGTCACGCGGTCTGCACGTCCAGCACGAACGCTGGTCCAACTGAGGCGCCAGGTTGAAATGGCATGGCAAGCCGTTCCACAGGACTACATCCAGCATCTCTACGATCGTCTCCATGGGAGAATAGCAGCCTGCATTGCTGCGAAAGGTGGATATACACTGTACTAGTGCCGACATTGTGCATGCTCTGTTGCCTGTGTCTATGTGCCTGTGGTTCTGTCAGTGTGATCATGTGATGTATCTGACCCCAGGAATGTGTCAATAAAGTTTCCCCTTCCTGGGACAATGAATTCACGGTGTTCTTATTTCAATTTCCAGGAGTGTATATTTCGACAATTCACCCAGTTGATAGTGTGAACAGGTCCTCTTTGTGGACGACCCCCAGAGCACTCCACCATTGGCCGAAAGGTCGAATACTCAAACGTCATTGCCCACCAAGCATTTGTGGAGAACGGGTAGAGGGGAGAGGTTGTGGGGCGGCGGGTGGAATAACAGAATAAATGTTTTGTATTTATGCTGTTTGCCGTTCTCAGCACTGGCTCTCTAACTACAATATTGGCAACCAGAAAGTGATTAGCAAAACATGAAGCCTGTAATTAGAATTCCTAGTGCCCACTTCATCTGAGAAATACATTTATAGCTACAGCTTATAGCTCTGAGGAATTAGGAGATTATCTGGGATTCATAATCAAAAACCATTCTCTCTAAAATGTTGACTATATTCTGAAAGTCACAGACCAAAAAGAATCCACACAATCCAACTACCAGAGCAGTTCAGAGTCTAATGCACTGATGCCTGCGGGGATGATTTTTACAGAAAAACGTCCAAATTTCGAAAATGGTTAAAGTTATTGAACTGATATTCAACACATACTGATTTAGTATTACTCCTGACATGCTAGAAACGTTTCAGGTTATTTACTTCATTTTAAAGTATTGCGCAATATTTATGACGTCAGAGCTAGTTACAACGGACTGGCTGGCACACAATGGTAAGACTGATGTGAATTTTATAAGGCGTAAGTAGGCTGCTTCCCTCCAAGGTGCAAAGACAAACGGCCGAGACACAGTGGGAAATTGGTTAAGAGCCCAATTGTCGAAGTCGTTATCAGGGTCAAACCTCAAGATCATTGCCATGACGTTATATTGGGCTAGAACTGTTGGGTTAGGTTGTTCGGGGGAAGAGACTAAACAGCGAGGTCATCGGTCTCATCGTATTAGGGAAGGATGGGGAAGGAAGTAGGTCGTGCCCTTTCGAAGGAACAAGCCCGGCATTTGGCTGGAGCGATTTAGGGAAATCACGGAAAATCTAAATCAGGATGGCCTGACGCGGGGTTGAACTACCGTCCTCCCGTCCAGTGCGCTAACCACTGCGCCACCTCGCTCAGTGCTAGAACTGTCCTAGAATATCTACCAGCCAATGGAGGCACAATGGCCAGAACTGTCCTAGAATACCTACCAATCAATGAAGGATGCAATGAGTTGGAATGGCATGGCCCATTCTTGGCGATCTTCGGTAAAGCACAAGCAGCAGGTGTTCTAGGTGTATAAGGCGGAAGATTCTTGACCACTCTGTCTCCCTCCGAAGAACGTTTGAGAGGCTCACATGTCTCTCTTATTATTCCCCATGATGGGTCGCGTAGGAGCTTCCACTAAGTCCAGTAGCGTGCAGATCTCCGTAGCGTAGTCCACAAATTCCATAACTACGGTTGCACTGCCTTCACTGCCTTGTCAGCAGGAAGTACCACAACGCTTTCATCATTACGTAGTGCGTGCAGTCAATTGGGCTCAGCTTTGGTCATGTTGGGTGCTGATAGCTATTTCTTTCGTGAGAACCTTCCTGGTTTCACGCCCTTTTCGCCAACGGTTTCACTTGGGGACTTGTGTTCTCATGTTGGTCGCACAAAGGCTTGAAGGTACAAACTTTGGTCCAAAAATGGACTTAAGTTATTCAGCAACATATATTTTCTACGACTCGCCATCAATGCTAAAATGTAGCGTCTTATTAAGTACAAGATATAGTGATGGCCAGCTAACTGATAAATTTGTCGATAGAGCAGAGACTCCGTCGACAAATTTGAGTTATTATTTTTTTTTTTTTTTTTTTTTTGTATGTTGTATAGGTCATAGTTGCAGTCTCTCTCTATGATGTGGGGGAAGTTTATTTACAATTAATTGTCTGTCAGTGAGCAACATAGCTATCTGTTGACCTTACATCAATCTTAATATATACAGTGGGTAAAAGAAACACATATTCAAGATTGTAGAATGTTTCAGACGCTTCGTATACGTCCTCAAAAAGAAATATATAGGTGGCAGCAACAACTCCAAAAGAATTTTTTTCACACGACACTTTGAGAATCGTCACTGAATATTACTAGTTTCGAAACCTTTATGTAGCCCTAGCGGGGAAATGGCGCACTTGTCAGATTTTTGTCACGTAAGAAATTTTTTTCTTATTATTACCTCTAAAAACTGTAAAATTTTTATATGTGATTTCTTTTATTGTGTGCCCTTGAGCGAACTATCATTTGAACTACCATTTTCTAGTTCCCTGTGCTCCTTCGCATAGTTTCAATTACCAGAAACTTCGTACATGGATACATAAGGAGCAGTGAAACGGAAACTAAACATACGGGAAAAAAGTTAGTGAGCTGTTTATTATTTCAAAAACTGTTGCAATAGCTGTCAGTATATTCAGTCCACTTTGAGACAAAATGATCAACCCCTTCATGCAAAAAAGATTGCCGTTGTCTACGGAAGCAAGATTGCACGCAGGAGCGCAATCTTGGCTCACTGTGTGGGATAAATAAATCAACCGTTAGGCGCTGATAACTTTGTTCCCATCGTCTAGTTTTTCATTTGACTGCCCTTTACATACGGTGGGTCGCGTAAGATGTAAAATCCACTTTTATTTCGTGAACGGTTCCAGATATTGAAACAAGGTTTTCAGCAAATGATTGTGGGCAAAGGGACACGTAATTGTGTTTTATGTAATATTTATATATCTGTGTATTACACTGAACTATGTTGCATGACACACAAGCACATAATATTAATACACACTCAAAAATTATCCTAGAAGCAGGAGCTGAGAATAAGAAGATATGACTGCAATTAGTCTTTTAAGATAATTTTGTTTTTTATTACATTCTTGTTATGACTGCGTAGTTGGTGGTCTAGGGCTAGCCTCTTTGATTAGTAATCAGAACGTTCTCGGTCCTGGGTGCGAACTGTTTTGAGTACAATTCATCAGCAAAAGCGGCCAAGGACTTCCGGCATAAGAAGTCACCCTCATTCAGCCAAACGACTCTGTCAAACAGGGCGGAGGAGCGGACAGAGGCTTAGGTCACTCTCTTGTTCTTGGGGTGGGAAACAGCCGCTAAACGCGGAAGAATCTTCAATGGTCAACGGCATGAGGACGCAGAAGGTAATGGAAATCACTGCGTTAATGACATATAACGTGTGTCCACAGGACACGTGGCCTGTAATTGAAAAAGTATCATGATGATCTCTCCATTGCCGAAAGATGCCGGACTACTCCTCCTTTCGGATCTCCTGGAGAGGACTGCCAAGAGTGAAGTGACCACGAGAAAAAGATTGAATAGCCAACACAAGGAAAACGTTTTACAAGTCCGGGCGTGAAATATCAAAAGCTTTAACGTTGTAGGAAAGCTAGAAAATCTGACATGGGAATAGGTAAGGCTCAATCTAGATATAGTGGGGATCAGTAAAGTGAAATGGAAACAAGACAAGGATTTCTGGTTAGACAAGTATAAGGTAACATCAACAGCAGCATAAAATGGTATAACGGGCGTAGGAGTCGTTATGAATAAGTAGGTAGGTCAGAGAATGTGTTACTGTGAACAGTTCAGTGATAGTGTAATGAGAATCGACAGCAAACCAACACCGACAACGATAATTCAGGTATACACGCCAACGTCGCCAGCTGACCAGATAGAGAAACTGCACTGGTGTCCAAAATTAAAGCAACAAACGGAAATTTTGCACGCTTGCGTTTATTTTGCCACAAAGCAGGATGAACAGGCGAAAGTAAAGCAGAAACAATGTAAAGAATACAGAACGCAAATAACTGCGACATGCATAACGGTAGACAAAAATGTTCTTCGTTTTTTTGCAACTTCACGGAATGCACACAGATTCTGATAACTGGTTAATGTGTGTTACCACCTCTGGCAGTAATACAAGTCTGACAACGACAGATCATGCTGTTAATGATGTCATCAGTCTCATGTTGAGGCAATAACGCCCATTCTTCCTGTAGAGCTGCTCGCAAGTCTTGGCGAGTGGTTGGTGGATGCTGACGCGATGCAACCCATCTCCCTAGTGCATCTCAGACATGTACTATGGGATACAAATCGCGACAGCGAGCAGGTCACGCCTTGCGTGCAGTATCTTCTGTTTCCAAGAAAACATCAACCAGCCGTGCTGTATGAGGTCGAGCACTATCATCCATCAATACGAAGTCTGGGCTCCTAGCACCTAGCAACAACAGCACAGGGGGTCCCAAGATCTCGTCACGAAACTTGACAGCAGTTAACCTTGCCGATTCAACCGTACAATTTCATGACAAATTGTTTAGTGATCAACATAATCCCTGCAACACCATCAAGGATCCTCCTCGATATCGGTTTCTTTCTACAATATTTGGGTCCCGAAATCGTGTTCCACGTTCCCTCCAGAATCCCTTGAGAATCATTCTCCAGATCAAATCGGGAGTCATCTGTGAAGAGAACATCGACCCACTGTTCCACCATCCAGGTGGTATGTTGACTACCACACTCTAGAGGTTCCCTTCCGTGAAAACACGTCAGAGGTACACATACAGCAGGTCTCCGACAGTAAAGGCCACTCTGCCGAAGCCTTCTGTACATCGTTTGCCTCGATACAATACGTCCAGTGGATGCTGCGGGCTCAGATACCAGTTGGCGTGCCAAAGTAAGGCCGTATCGTCGTGCCCTTACAGCTAAATAACGGTCTTCTGATGCCCTGCTCTGGTCTTCGGGATACAGTTTCGGGTTCTATAAACTGTCGCCACATCCGAGGAACAACAAAACTATTCACATTAAGCCATCGGGCCACATCAGTTTGCGATAGTCCTGCTTCCATTCTTCGTATGGCCCTCCACCGCAGAGAGTCTGGTAGGTGTTTTCTCAGTGCCATATTGCACAGTCTATGACTCTGTACACAGCGATTGTGGATGTGGGAGTACCCCGTAAAAAAACCACCGAGTTTCATAGGTGCTCTGACGTCATCGTTGGCGGAGTGTCTGTTGACCGGAATGCCATTTTCCATCCAGGACACGATCGTACCGGTATCAGTTGGCAGTTTGTATCAGTATATCGTGATTAGACACAGGACGGGGAAATGGCGGTTTGTAGCTTTAGTTTTGGATAACAGTGTATATGAGGATACTGAACGGGCATTCAGTACGTAAAAGGGACTGATGACACTGCAGTTAGTCCCTTTCACTCCAAACCAAACAACAAACCAACCAATCAGTACGCAAAGGGAGATGAAAATCTGTTGGTCATATGGGACCGGCACGCGGTTGTAGGGGTAAAGTAGAAGAAACGGTTACGGGAGAGTGTGAGCTTTGCACGAGGAATGAGGGAGGAGAAAGACTAGTTGAGTTCTGCAATAAATTTCAGCTGATAGCAGCGAATACTCTGTTCAAAAACCACAAGAGGAGGAGGTATACTTGGAAAAGGCTGGGATATATGGGAAGATTTGAGATAGATTACATCATGGTCAGACAGCGATTCCGAGATCAGATACTGGATTGTAAGACATATGAGGGAGCAGATAGAGACTCAGATCGCAGTGTAGTAGTGATGAAGAGTACGATGAAGTTTACAAGATTAGTCAAGAAGAATCAGTGTGTAAAAAACTGGAATACGGAAGTACTAAAGAATGAAGATATGCGTATGAAGTTCTCTGGGGCTATAGATACTCAAATAATGTACAGATAAGTAGACATTTCAGTTGGACATCTCTAAAAAGGGTAATCACAAAGTTGGAAAGAAACGTAGGTACAAAGAAGTTAACTGCGAAGAAACCTTGGGCAACAGAAGAAATACTTCAGCTGATCGATGAAAGAAGCGTGTACAAAAATGCTCAGGGACATTCAGGAATTCAGAAATACAAGTTACTTGGAAATGAAGTAAATAGGAAGTGCAGGGAAGCCAAGGAGAAATGACTGCATGAAAAAGTGAAGAAATCGAAAGAGAGATGATTGTCAGAAGGACTGACTCAGCATACAGAAAAGTCATAACAGCCTAGGGTGAAATTAAAAGCAGGAGTGATAACATTAAGAGTCCAATGGGAAAGCCACTATTAAATTCAGAGGAGAGAGCATATACGTGGAAAGAGAACATTGAAGGCTGCTATGATGGGAAGACTTGTTTGATGAAGTAATAGAAGAAGAAACAGTAGTCGATTGGGAAGACACAGGGGATCAAGTAGTAGAATCGGAATTTGAAAGAGCTTTGGGAGACTTAAAATCAAATAGGGCTGCAGGGAAAGATAACGCTGCGTCAGAATTTCGAAAATAATTGGGGAAACTGCGGACAAATCGAATATTCAGGTTAATTTGTAAAATGTATGAGTGTGACGATATGCCATCTGACTTTGGGAAAAACATGATCCGCACAATTCCGGATATCAGAAGAGCCGACAAGTGCAAGGATTGCCTCACAATCAGCTTAACAGCTAATGCATGCAAGTTGCTGGTAAAAATAATACACACAAGATTGGAAAAAAAATTTAGGATTTGTTAGAAAACAATCAATTTGGCTTCAGGAGAAGGTACCAGAGCGCTGATCTGACGTTGCGCTTTGTAATGGAAGCAAGAGTGAAGAAAAATCCAGATACTTTCATGCAATTTGTCGACCATGAAAAAGCGTTCGAAAACGTCAAATGGTGCACGACGTTCGAAATACTGAGAAAAACAGAGGTAAGTTAGATGGAAAGACGGGTAATACACAATAGGCATAGGAGCCGAGACCAAGAACGAAGTTCTCGGATTAAAAAGAATGTAAGATAGGGACGTAGTTTCGTTGCCGCCACTGTTCAATCTATACATCGAAAAAGCAGTGACGGAAATGAAAGACAAGTTCAAGAGTGGAATTAAAATTGAAGGTGAAATGATATCCATGATAAAATTGCTGATGACATTGCTATCCTCAGTGAAAGTGAAGAAGAATCACAGCATCCACTGAATGTAATGAACAGCCTGATGAGTACAGAATAGGGATTTAGAGTAAACCGAAGAAAGATGAAAGTAATGAGAAGTAGCAGAAATGAACACAGCGAGAAACTTGATAGTAGAATTTGGGAACACAAAATAGAAAAAGCTAAGGAATTCTGCTATCTAGACAGCAAAATAACCCAAGACGGACGGAGCAAGGATGACATGAAAAGCAGACTAGCACTGGCAAAAGAGCATTCCTGGCCAAGAGAAGTCTACTAGCATCAAACATAGGCCTTAATCTGAGGAAGAAATTTGTGAGAATGTACGTTTGGAGCACAGCACTGTATGGTAGTGAAACATGGACTGTGGGAAAACTGGGAAAAAAATGATCGAATCATTTGAGACATGGTGCTATAGAAGAATGTTGAAAACTAGGTGGACTGATAACGTTAAAATGTTCAAATGTGTGTGAAATCTTATGGGACTTAACTGCTAAGGTCGTCAATCCCTAAGCTTGCACACTATTTAACCTCAATTATCTTAAGGACAAACACACACACCCAACCCCAAGGGGGGACTCGAACCTCCGCCGGGACCAGCCGCACAGTACATGACTGCAGCGCCTTATACGACTCGGCTAATCCCTCGCGGGGACGATAACGTGAAGATTGAGAAGGTTCAGAATAGGCGAGGAAAGGAATGTATCGAAGACACTGACAAGACGAAGGAACAGGATAGGACATATGTTAAGACATTAGGATATAATTTCAATGGTACTAGAGGAAGCTGTAAATGGCAAAAATTGTCGAGGAAGAGACAGATTGGAATGGATCCAGCAACTAATGGAGAACGTTGGTTGCAAGTGCTGCTCTGAGATGAAGAGGTTAAGACACGAGAGGAATTGGTGGTGGACCGGATCAAAGTTTGTCTCATGATGCCATTCTACGGCTATGTCATGTATAGAGTAAGTCATTTGTCCTTCCACTAACATACCAATAATGGTCACTGTTGTTTTCTAACTGCAAGTGACTGACTGCGGAATGCCGGCAGGTGTGGCAGAGAGGTTCTAGGCGCTTCAGTCTGGAACCGCGCGATCGCTACGGTCGCAGGTTCGAATCCTGCCTCGGGCATGGATGTGTTTGATGTCCTTAGGTTAGTTAGGTTTAAGTAGTTCTAAGTTCTAGGTGACTGATGACCTCAGATGTTAAGTCCCATAGTGCTCAGAGCCATTTGAACCATTTTTGACTGCGGAAAATGAACTTGATAGGTGACTAAATCTCTTAAGAGGGCACTGATAGTACGTCCAAGTGTTTACACCGACATCTGTACTACAGAGGGGATACCATATGATACTGTCATAACCCCTCGAGCTGAGGGATTGTAATATGTCAGCACGACCGAGAGTTGTGGTTTGGAAGAGAGGAGTGACTCTAGCCGGAGCGTGCAGAGGAACACCAGTAAGGGTGTCGTTGATTTTATTGCATTGAAGGTACACAGCCGGCCTCATGTTGATCCCAGTGATGGCGCCGCGCAGCCTGCGTGCGTGAGTCAGCGCCAGCGCCACTGCCGGAATCTGCTGTGTCGGTGTCCGGTCGCCCAACCTTGCAGACGTTGCGCTCCTCCTCGCGCCGTGGCTATGTCATACCCGACTGCTACCAGGAGCGCAACTCGTCGTCCCCACGTAGATCGCCCAAGGGAGACGGCCGTCCACCGTCGTTTTAGTCAACTTTCCCAGCTCCTACCGTCCGCCCAAGGCAGCTCGGCCAGTACCGCAGACAGCTCTGTACCCGGGAGGCAGCGTTTTCGCGCCCCAACCCCGCACCTGAGGGACGATGTCACCCAGAGAGTGCAGGCCAGCAGTCTTCTCGCCGGTGCAGCTGCAAGGTGCGGCCCGCCACGATAGGACGTTTCACAGGGCCGATTGGCAGCCGATATCCATCACCAGAGGTTGTTGTGGTTGGCCTGCAACTTAAACAATCGTCATTCTTTCCGGTTCTAGCCGCGGACAGAATGGCGACACGACTGCCTGATTTGAGCCTCCGGACTTGCTTATTTATACGTCTTCTCTCTACATCTCTGACGCAGTTCCTCTCGAGCGGACAAGTGGAGTGCTCTTTAATAATTACAACGTCAGCTTTCCTGAACCAGCGTCGACCCCCACAGACAGCTCACTAGGTGCTGTTGTAACTGTGACGTATGGGTTCTCCACAGCACATACTGCCCTGATTACTTCACACTTGTATTCAGTGCCCGGAGGGCCGTGCTTTCTTACCTGCGAGCGGTGTTGTAAACCTCCCTTACAGAGTCATTTGCTAAATATCAACAATGCCCGCAGCTGCTATTCGATGCGACAATCGGTCTCTTAAATATTATCTTAAAGCCATAGCTGCGCGACATTCGCCAAATCCACGCCTGTACTTATTCATGGCCCAGCAGTATTCTTATTACACGCTTCTGCCCCAAGTATATACCAGGGCTGTTCACTAATTCCACATCAGGAATCTGAGATATCTCGAAATAAGTTTTTTCCTTGTTTCAAGGCGTACTTGAAATAAAGCACGATAGATTACCTCCACTTGCTGTGATATCGCGCCTAATGTCAATTCTCCTTTCTTAGCAGATCGAAGTACAGTACTTATATGAAATTCTAAAATTCTTCTACAAGACGTGATTTACCTTTCGTTATTGTTCAAAGAGTTATCTACAGTTGACGAATAACAATGATAAAAATATTCGTGTATAAAGTTTTTACTTAAGAATACATTCAACATGTAGCATTCAGTAAAGCCACGTCCACTTAAAATGTCGTCTCCGCTAATAAGTGTTTGTTTCAGGGCTAGTGTACCTCATTTTAAACCTGTTTTCCTTATGCGTACAGAAAATTCCTTGAAAATTTTATAATTCATGAAACATTACTATTTCAAATTATACATTGAAAACCGTTGCAAACTGAGGTATTACAACTTTGTAGACCTGATTTCTGTATGTCTAAAAATGTACACTATTTCTTTCTGTATGGTTACCTCGCGCATAAAATAAGACATCTTTTGGGAGTTGATCAGGGGCAAAAATATTTAGTCACAGCGTCAAATCGTTTTAACTGTGTCACTGACTCAACTAGAAGATGGCTATCTGGTTAACAGCTAAAAATCGGGACAAGAAATATTTCTCTTTCGGATCCACGCCCGAAAGACGATGAAAAAATACACAGTACTAACTGTTCCTGCAGGCCCGCTCACATGTCAGTATATTAGCTATGATGAGTGATGCTGAGTACACAGCTTACTGTATGAGTAATATCGTCAGCTGCTCTCACGAGTGCGATTGTTTGGGTGAGCACAGGTCGTGATGTGCAGCCACACACACACACACACACACACACACACACACACACACCATCCTAAACTGCCGCAATGCACGAAGCAACGCCGCACCCACTGTCGCTTCCAAGCGGTGCATACGGAAGAGGTTGGGCAGCAGCGTGCATGTATACATGTCGCTATTGAAGTAGCTGTACATTGTACAACGTGTACATTATACAAAACAGTTTATAATTAGTTAACATGGATTTTGTTCACCAATGTAAATAAGAAAAGAAAAGGCTGTTCCATTCCATACTTCAGTCTCTTAGGGGTCGATCTTTGCTTTCGAAAGTAGTCTACGTTCAAGCTACAGGCTGAGAATTATTGAACTATATGGAAAAAAGTAAATTAATTACAAAAATATAACATGGTCGATATGCCTGCCATCGTTGGCGATGATGTGGCGCAGACGAATAGCAGAATTCTGCATGACCCGCCGAAGTGTCGGAACATCGATGCTGTCGATGACTTCGTGAATGGCTGTTCTTAGTTCAGCATTGGTTTTGGGACTATTGCTGTACACCTTAATATAGCCCCACAAATAGGAATCGCATGGGCTCAGATCCGAAGAATGTGGCGGCCAATCGAGGCCCATACCAGTGGCCTCTGCGTACCCCGGAGCCAGAATGCAGTCCCCAGAATGCTCCTCTAGGACATCAAACATACTCTTGCTTCGATGGGGTCGAGCTCCGTCTTGCATGAACCACATCTTGTAGAAATCAGGCTCACTTTGGATAACTGGGATGAAATCATCTTCCAAAAACTTCACGTACCATTTGGTAGTCACCGTGCCATCAAGGAATATCGCACCGATTCTTCTGTGACTGGACATTGCACACCACAGTCACACAGTCACCCGTTGAGGGTGAAGAGACTTCTCGATCGCGAAATGCGGATTCTCAATCCTCGAAAATGTGCCAATTTCGCTTATTGATGAACTTATCCAAATGAAAGTCGGCCTCGTCACTAAACCAAACCACAATGCGCAAACTAATTCCTACGATTCCCCGCGGCCAACCATGCAGATTGAAAGTTCTAACACAAACCGTTGAGAAGTTATGACGATTTTATTTCATACAGTTCACCTAATTGTTACCTGTATCTTCACACGAGACAGTCTATCAAAATCGGTTCAACGGTTTAGTCGTGAAAAAGGTAACAGAGAGATATACTTTCGTGTCCTTATTAATATCACGATCTCACGACTAAACTGCTGGACCGATTTTGATGAAATTTGGTATGGAGATAGTTTGAACGCCGAGGCAGAACATAGACTACTTTACAAGGTGTGCACTACATGAAATTTATTGCTCAGAAGAGCATTAGGCGTGTAGCAGCCTTTTATGACTACTTTTCCTTAAAAATGTGAAGTGAGGTACAAACGGCCCATGTAGCGGCAGTTTTAAGCTGTATTGATACAGTTGCTCTTTGGTTTACGTTTCTCTTAGTTATTCCATACTTTACGGTACAATGATGTCGAAACAATTGCGGCACAATCTTCTTTGAATACAAGTTATAGTTATCCAAAACAGTTCGAGGATAAGTAGAACACAAAACATGGAGTGACATTATGCTATTTACTTGTCCAAACAGTAGATTTCGTTGCTACGTGAATGTATCTAATAAAATACTGTGAGAAATAATTGTATTGTCTTGATTTGTAATTATTATATCGCTCAGTAATGGTTCAAAAGTCAAGAGGCATATGATGCGTTACTGCTTAAACTAATTTAATAAAAGTTTGTTATACGTTACCTACACATATCATACGGAAGTAAAATAATACTTTTTTTTTATGTAAGAGCACACATTGCTCGATACAGTATCCCTGCATTTGATTTCTGGTACGAGACCCGCGTGGTCTTAAACCGGCCCTAGTCGTGGTTAAACAGCCTGCATCAACACGGCCAGTAGCAAAATAATATATTAGATCTATTGCAATCTATGCAAGTTACTGATCTTATTCTGTGAAATTTAAAGACGAATATGATCTGCAAGATGATCATCCATGTAACGTAACTTTTTTCGACCGCCTGCAACTGTGACAATGAGATTTAGATAATAAAACCGCGCACCAGTTCCATTTTTCATATACAGTGCGACGTGCAGCAGCATTTTTTTCTTTCATTTTCAGCTGCTGTGGGAGCTTGCATTACCATTACATGTTAGTCGTCTTCTTGTGGTAATAAGTTATTGCGCCACCTTCTTTCATACCTTGAGAACCTAGACATAACTGCACTGATAGCACAGGAAATACTTGGATACCCATGGACAAGGAACAACGCAGCAGTCT
The DNA here is from genome assembly GCF_021461395.2 of Schistocerca americana. Lineage (NCBI taxonomy): Eukaryota > Metazoa > Arthropoda > Insecta > Orthoptera > Acrididae > Schistocerca > Schistocerca americana. The sequence goes on along the minus strand of NC_060120.1, from coordinate 276,248,485 downwards.
GGAAGCCTGCGTATATTTCTACACGTATGACATACTACGACCATTACTGGGGATCTTGACCTGTTCCAAACTTTGGCGACATTCTAAAAACAATGACCACGCCATATATGCAGAAAGAAGGACGAGAAGATGACGACCAATCTGAAGGCAGTGACGATTGCGTAGCTTTACTCTATAACAGAAGGAAATGTTAATTGCCTTGGTAAAAAACCTGAAACATTTATAAAGTACCGAATAACAAACACATTTTTTGTGTGCTCCTTGTTGTGAAAATGTCTATGTTGGGAAATTGTTCAGTTATTTATTCTCTGTCGGTTAGGTCTGTTAGAGACCAAGTCTAGTAAGTATAAGGCACTTCGCGAATACTTTTTTACAGCACAAAACCGTTAGTTGTAGAGTTACTATTAACTTTATGAAAATTAAATGTTGTAGTTCAAGTGATGGTTTTGGTGGGTGTAAATGTTTGCGTAACACTTTAAAAATAATTTATTGTACAGTTACTATTTTTAAAAAAATACGCAAAAATTCATATTCACGCAAACCACCGCTCACACGATCTGCTTTTCTTGAAATTATGATACGTCGTCACTGCATAGGGGCTATAACTAAAGCAACTACGGTTAAGTGACAGATAGGTAACACCATTTTTTTAAACATTGGAGTGATTTAGGCGACACGCTTCTGTCGACTTTAGTCCGTATGCCGTTTCTGCCACACGTGGAAGACGTGTTGGTGGAAACGAAAACTTAAAGCACAATCTCGCTCATGGAACAAGTCCGTATTTTTTACGTGTTTATATCTCAGATTCGCTGTTAGTTCTGTCTATCCGCAATGATTTCTTGGAAAATGTGAAATATCAGAAAACAAGATTTAATTCACATTAACAAATGAACTGAGGCAAATATTCCAGGTCTTAAGTAAAATCCTCAAGGATGCGGAAAAAGTTTGCTGTATTCCTTTCATTTATGCGTAAATTTAACTACTTACTGAGAGCACCTAATGGATAAGTGTTATGTTATACTTCTACGTAAAGCAAACATCGCGAGTGTTGGTTTACGTGTATGTGAATTCCTGCTTAATGAAGGAGGCAGAACACCTTAAGTCGTGCTGTTCTTAAAATATTGGCCTGTTGCGACTGGAAATCGCGTACTGCGAGTTCCGCATAAACTTAAGTACCTATGTAGAGAGACAATTCGTCCATTCGAGTACTCAAGAATCTCGACTATCTTTGCCTGTTATCGACATTGTTACTGGCAAGATATCGGTCCCACGGATTCCAAGACCTTCGAGAGTGTTCTAATTTCAAGTTTGACGACGGATAAAAATTGTAGAATTATTTTATTCGTGCGATGTAATTACAAATTAACAATTTTCGATCTTTTCCTTTACTTTTACTTTAAAACATTGCTTGTTGCCAAATTTCATAATTCCCAGACCAACGGGAAGCACCCCATAGGTTCAGATGTGTGAGATTGCGGCTATCTAAATTGCGACACAAAGGGCCGTGTCCTTTGGTTACACTGACTTAGAAATTAACGTTTATTGTACGCAAAGGGATCATAGAACTTAGTAAGTGACATAAATTTCAGCTTAATGCATCTAGCCGATCCTGAGAAAAAGGGGTCTTAACAGACAGCCGAAGAGCGAAACAGTGTGATAAGAAATGACACGAAAAAGTTTCTTGTGATTTAATCACAAATTAGCGATTTTCGGATTTTTCCTTTTGTTTGTACTGTGAAACCTTGCCTTTTACCAAATTTCACAGTTGTAGGTCAACGGTTTTGATCAGTAGAGTTTTCGAGTTTCAAAATATGTGACATAAATGACCGTATCTTTTGATTGCAATGACGTAGAAGCTTCAATTTATTACTACACCACCAAGGGACCGAAAACCTCAGTATATGACATGAAATTGGTACGTCTGCCAGTTCCTGAGAAATGGGTGTTTAACATTCGGAGAGACAGATAGACATACAAACACACGGAAAACAATGTGGTCCTATAAGAGTCCTCTTTTTACAGATTGATGTACGAAAACCTAAAAATGGTCCAGTATTTTATTATTTATATCTAAACGCTTATTTACTGAAATTTAAATATCGTGTGGCCTTGGTTATCTAAAATCATCACCGGCAGCTAATCGCATTTGAACGAGAGAGAAGAGATGGTACAACGCGCAAACGTTAGTTACATTACACTTACAGTAGGCTTCTCACAACATTGCACAGGTACGCCATAAAACGAATTAAGGCCCCTCTACCTACAAACGCACCAACTTATCGGCCGACCGACCGACCGAACGACCGACCGACCAGTTCCGTGGCAGCCTATACACAACGCGATGGACTGCTCTAATTTTTTACAGCGTCGCCCTATTGTTGTGATTTGTTTATCTCAAGTTCGTAGTTTATGTTCTACGATACTCCCGCTTTGTTTTACACAGACACAAAAAGGGGATTTGTCTTGGCTATTTTAGAGAGAACAAAGCCAAAACATGCCGATATAAATCTGTGGACAAAGAAGTAGCTAATGCGAAGGAAAGAGAATTACCTGCGTTCTGTTACTTACGCAGCTGGAAGCCGGTGATTTTCGTAACTGTCTGAGAATGGATGACAAACGCATTTCCGCGCTGCTGAACGTCATCAAAACGCTCTTAACGATAAAGAATACAGTCATGAGAGAAGCTGTAAGCTGCAAGGAGAGGCTGTTACTTACATTACGATTTCTAGGCACTGTCAGAAGTTAGGAGGTCCTCAGTGCTGTTGTACCCCACAGTTGCCAACTAAAATGATTTCTGAAAAGTGCAACGTGATTTGTGGTTAATTAAGGTTCAAATGGCTCTGAGCACTATGGGACTTAACATCTTAGGTCATCAGTCCCCTAGAACTTAGAACTACTTAAACCTAACTAACCTAGAGACATCACACAACACCCAGCCATCACGAGGCAGAGAAAATCCCTGACCCCGCCGGGAATCGAACCCGGGAACCCGGGCGTGGGAAGCGAGAATGCTACCGCACGACCACGAGATGCGGGCCGGTTAATTAAGGAAATACATCGTGGTAAACCAAGATAAAAGATGTTCACGTAAACGTTAATTTGAATATACAGGGTGACAATTATTGAACTACATGAAATAAAATCGTCATAGCTTCTGAACGGTTAGCGTTAGGACGTTCAAACTACACGATTGGCGGCGAGTCAAGCTGGGAATTAGTATGCGCAATACTGTTTGGTTTAGCGACGAAGCCGACTTTTATTTGGATGTGTTCGTCAATAAGCAAAATTGGCGCATTTGGGAGACTGGGAATCCCCAATTCGCGATAGCGAAGTCTCCTCACCCTCAACAGGTGACAGTGTGATGTGCAATGTCCAGTCACGGAATATTCGCTGCGATATTCCTTGATGGCACAGTGACTAACGAACGGTACGTAAAGGTTTTGAAAGATGATTACATCCCCATTATCCAAAGTGACCCTGATTTCAACAAGATGTGCTTGATGCAAGACCGAGCCCGACCCTGTCGAGGGACCGAATTCTGGTTCTGGGGTACCCAGAAGCCACTGGCATGCGCCTCGATTGGCTGCCATATTCTCCGGATATGAACACATGCGACTCCTTTTTGTGGGGCTGTGTTAAGGACTAGGTGTACATCATTAACCCCAAAACCATTGCTGAGTTGAAAACAGTCATTCAGGAGGTCATCGACAGCATCGATGTTCCGACACTTCAGCGGGTCATGCAGAATTTCACTATTCGATGGCAGGCATATCGAACATGTCAGAACCTAAATCCGAATATCTGTAGTGACGTTTACATGTTGAATAAAGTGTATGCACGCCGTAATTTCCAAATATTTTACGTTTATTCCCATGTAGTTCAATGATTGTCACTCTGTATATACGCAGCATAAAAGATCACCTGTAAATTTAAGAAAATCATTTCCAATTCACAGAAGAAAAGACTACACGTTATGATAGCGCACATTACCTTAGTAAATACAACAACAGATACACAAGAAATGAAACATTTAGCAACTGTTGGAACTGTAAAAAAGATCTCACAATTTATTCTTCATACCATAGGGCTTGGATACAGACTGAAGTTCCTTTCAACGCTTATTCCAATCAAGCACGTCTGTTTATTATATTAACGTCCATCAAATGTCGATATTTCGGTTTTTAGATTTCATTTCCTATAAGTACCGAAAAAAACTTATTATTATTACAGGATTAATCAGTACAAAGATTAATTAATAACACTATCTTGTTTTATTCCTGTTATCCTCCGCCAAGCCTCTTTATCCAGCGCCGGCCGCTATGGTCGAGCGGTTCTAGGCGCTTTAGTCCGGAACCACGCGGCTGTTACGGTCGCAGGTTCGAATCCTGCATCGGGCATGGATGTACACTCATGGAAATGGAAAAAAGAACACATTGACACCGGTGTGTCAGACCCACCATACTTGCTCCGGACACTGCGAGAGGGCTGTACAAGCAATGATCACACGCACGGCACAGCGGACACACCAGGAACCGCGGTGTTGGAGGCCGAATGGCGCTAGCTGCGCAGCATTTGTGCACCGCCGCCGTCAGTGTCAGCCAGTTTGCCGTGGCATACGGAGCTCCATCGCAGTCTTTAACACTGGTAGCATGCCGCGACAGCGTGGACGTGAACCGTATGTGCAGTTGACGGACTTTGAGCGAGGGCGTATAGTGGGCATGCGGGAGGCCGGGTGGACGTACCGCCGAATTGCTCAACACGTGGGGCGTGAGGTCTCCACAGTACATCGATGTTGTCGCCAGTGGTCGGCGGAAGGTGCACGTGCCCGTCGACCTGGGACCGGACTGCAGCGACGCACGGATGCACGCCAAGACCGTAGGATCCTACGCAGTGCCGTAGGGGACCGCACCGCCACTTCTCAGCAAATTAGGGACACTGTTGCTCCTGGGGTATCGGCGAGGACCATTCGCAACCGTCTCCATGAAGCTGGGCTACGGTCCCGCACACCGTTAGGCCGTCTTCCGCTCACGCCCCAACATCGTGCAGCCCGCCTCCAGTGGTGTCACGACAGGCGTGAATGGAGGGACGAATGGAGACGTGTCGTCTTCAGCGATGAGAGTCGCTTCTGCCTTGGTGCCAATGATGGTCGTATGCGTGTTTGGCGCCGTGCAGGTGAGCGCCACAATCAGGACTGCATACGACCGAGGCACACAGGGCCAACACCCGGCATCATGGTGTGGGGAGCGATCTCCTACACTGGCCGTACACCACTGGTGATCGTCGAGGGGACACTGAATAGTGCACGGTACATCCAAACCGTCGTCGAACCCATCGTTCTACCATTCCTAGACCGGCAAGGGAACTTGCTGTTCCAACAGGACAATGCACGTCCGCATGTATCCCGTGCCACCCAACGTGCTCTAGAAGGTGTAAGTCAACTACCCTGGCCAGCAAGATCTCCGGATCTGTCCCCCATTGAGCATGTTTGGGACTGGATAAAGCGTCGTCTCACGCGGTCTGCACGTCCAGCACGAACGCTGGTCCAACTGATGCGCCAGGTGGAAATGGCATGGCAAGCCGTTCCACAGGACTACATCCAGCATCTCTACGATCGTCTCCATGGGAGAATAGCAGCCTGCATTGCTGCGAAAGGTGGATATACACTGTACTAGTGCCGACATTGTGCATGCTCTGTTGCCTGTGTCCATGTGCCTGTGGTTCTGTCAGTGTGATCATGTGATGTATCTGACCCCAGGAATGTGTCAATAAAGTTTGCCCTTCCTGGGACAATGAATTCACGGTGTTCTTATTTCAATTTCCAGGAGTGTATGTGATGTCCTTAGGTTAGTTAGGTTTAAGTAGTTCAAAGTATAAGGGACTGATGACCACAGATGTTAAGTCGCATAGTGCTTAGAGCCATTTGAGCCAACTTTATCCAGCGCATCCTCCTTGTCGATGCTGCGATTTTCCATTACTCCATTTACATGGTCTGTCCAAGAACGTCGTGGTCTTCCGTGCTTACATCTGCCGGGTGGTTTCCGTTCACAAACCTTCTTTGGCCACCGATGATCTCATCATATGTCCGTACCATTTTAATGTTTTTCTTTCAGTTCTGTCTATCACTGTATCATTTGCCTTCATTCTAGCTCTTACTTCATCATTAGTTGTCCTTTCGATTCTTGATGTTCTGGCACTCCTACGGAAATAACTCATTTTCACAGCTATTAGTCTTATTTTGAGATCTGCATTTAACATCCATAGTTCTGGTCCATAGCATAGCACTGATCAACCATTATCTTACCTACTCTTTTCTTATTGCTGTTGGAAATATTCTTATCCCACCAAAAAGAATTTTTTTTCATTAAAATGAGTGTGAAATCTTATGGGACATAACTGCTAAGGTCATCAGTCCCTAAGCCTACACGCTATTTAGCCTAAATTATCCGAAGGACGAACACACACACTCATGCCCGAAGAAGGACTCGAACCTCCGCCAGGACTAGCCGCACAGTCCATGACTGCAGCGCTCGGCTCCAAGAAGAATTCATACACAACATTTTTCTGCTTTGCTGTATTCTGTATTTTACTTCTGTAAGGCCCACTCCAATGTTATGAATATGTGCCCCGAGATATTTAAATTTTCTACCTGTCTCATAACTGCTTTGTCATTGATGTGTCCGTGACCGTGCGGTTCTAGGCGCTACAGTCTGGAACCGCGCGACCGCTACGGTCGCAGATTCGAATCCTGCCTCGGGCATGGATGTGTGTGATTTCCTTAGGTTAGTTAGGTTTAAGTAGTTCTAAGTTCTAGGGGACTGATGACGTCAGAAGTTAAGTCCCGTAGTGCTCAGAACCATTGACGTGTACTTCAAATTTAGCATCACAAATTCACCACCAGATACTCTGTTTTTGTTAGACTCATTTGTAATCCCCATCTGTCCTAAAAACAAAAATACAGAAGGTCGACGGACTTTCATTCTCTCTGTATGCCACACGAAACCATTACGCATTCATTAAAAAATGAAAAAAATGCTTCATTTCTTGCACCTATATTTATATACTCATCGCAGTAAGTGTCCCACAAACATCTGGGGTCCTTAAGTATCTCCAGAAACTCCATCCCTAAAGTTTTGTCCGCCTCGCACCCAGTTATGTATATTACAACTCCCGGCGCACAGTGACAAAAGAAGAAATTTTGTCGGGTGGTTGGCACGACAGAGCGATACACGACACAATTTGTTGGGTGGAATTGTGGCGCGGGGGGGAGGGGGGGGAGGTGGACTGTCGAGTGGTCCTTCCAGACCGACATCGCGACGAGGAATGTTCGGAAAGTTCGTCGGTCGGTCGATCAAATCGCCAACACCCATCCAATTTGTCGGTCCCTCTTTAGGTCGGTTGGTGCGTGTGTAAGGTCGATTATACGCAAGTAATCGATGGTCGAGAAATGTGCGGTCGAGATGTAACGGTACACTGTCCGCGAGGTGGCGCGTGGTATTAAAAGCAGACACCAGAGCAAGCGGCGCGTGCTGTTCAGTCCAGTAGGCTGCGGCGACTCTATCCAGCTGGTGACGCGACATGACCGAAGGCACACCAATAGTATCATTCGACGTCTGCGGAGATATTATGACGACCCCGTCGCGAACCAGGACGCCGCAGACGCGCAGGGAGCTGGAGTCTCCCAAAGTGGCCTGGGACCTCTGCAACAGCTTCATTATCAGGCTCTCTGCGGGCATCGATGCAGCCATCGGCAGGATCGACTACTACTTGGATAGAACGCGAAGGAATCTGGTAAGTTTTCCTGCTGGTTAGAAACCAGCTGTAGTGAACTGGCTTTGCGTTAATTTCGTTCTGCTTCGCACACTGTCAGCCTTCGGCAGTTTTATAGTGATTTGTAGTGTAGTAGAATTACAGCGTGCAGCGTGTTAGTTTTGAAGGTGATAGTTTGGATCTGACAAAGTCAGCGAAAGTGTCTCAAAAACAAGAGGTTGTGGTAACTGATCTGGACCGTAGTTTGAGGCCTTGACAAAATTGGAAGGCCATAGTTTGCGAGTTGGCGCAGCCAATGACCGTGTTAAGGTAGTCAAATACCGACCACTACATGAAATTTACGTCACCAGTGTAGAAACTTTCTCCCTGTGGATAGACGTTGTCTAGTTTCAAATTCATTTGAAGGCATAAAGACGTCATAAGCAGCCACAATCATCGTGGAAATCATGGCATTTACATGATTAAAACAAACGTAATTCGATGTCGATGTAGCTACCACACAAGTGAAGTTACTCGTCCAAGGTAAAGTGTTCTGCCGCTTCTTCGGTACTTCATCAGCTCTGAGCATTTGCATACGAAACCACTGTGCGAGATATTCTATAAGGAGCACGTTAACGTTTGTGCCTAGAAATATAAGCGGGAACAAAACTTTGCTGTACAAAGTTAGCAACTGTGTTACGTGCCGTTAGTGTACTCGTTACGTATCCCTCCCGCCCCCCCCCCCCCCCCCCCACCGACTCCCCTTCTGTCGTTAATAACTTGTTTGAATGGCGATACGTAGTCAGATTGTTCAGCGTTCTTGCAGTAATGAAAGGCTCCGTCGTACGGATTCTAGTTAACCGAATTCCTAGTGCATCTAGCCGAAGAGTTGATCAATAAGAGACGTTTCGCTAAAGTAGTTTATGTAAACGCAAGACTAGTTTCTTAAGCACGGCTACTTCCTTTCCCAATGAGAGCTTGTGTTCCGTCAATTGATCGCTCATCTTCTCGACGCTTCTAGTAGAACCTTTGAAAACTTGCCACAGATTTTCATTGAACTTACTCGTCAAATGAAAATTCTGGGGCAGATGATGATCACTGTTCAGTACTGTCATTTACGACTGGTGATAAATTCGTTTGGGGTTAGATAACAAACAACTAAGGAAACCGTTGCCATGCTAATGTCAGATGTTGATGGAAAATCAACAGCTGTCTTGGGCACTTTCTGTAGCGTCGTGCAACATTGTCTTGCGCTGCACAATACCGAGGCAAGTCTTCAGCCAAAGGCACTCTTTATGAACGCGGAAACTTATAAGACTTTGCGTGTGAATAAGATTTTGTACCAGCCTGTTCAGATAACTTTCTCATCACTATTTTAGCACTGGCATATACTCAACGTCGTGGATTTTGCTGATATTATCCACATTTTAGTACACTTATATGTATGATATGCTTTTTAAGCGTTCTCGAGAAATGTTCAGAATTTTACGTACACGTTAGAGCACCATTCCTCGAGCAGTGGCATTAGAGCAACCGCCCATGGAGTCTGCTTTTACTGCATTTGTTTACAAAATTAAACAACTGTCCATACGTTATCCTTCGTAACGGAATATTGTGATCAGTTCATGACGAGGTATAACATGGAACTCAGATGCAGTGATTTATCGATACATTCATATGCATATTTTAGTGAAAGCAATTCAAATCAGTTAGTGCATTGGGGCTTGCTGCTATACACCCGTGAATTTTTCGACAGGTAAGTGTTCATTTGATCAGGATTCCACCTCACTAGTAGGAAGCATATTAGCTTGTTAAGCTAACTCCGCACCTTGATGGTTAGGCTTAATACGGTATTAGACTAGCTTCTCGAAAACGCTAGTGAAGAGCATCGTACTAGCTGCATTTCCTACGTCTAAGTATGTACTACAGTCATGCGAAAAATCGAAACAAGCTTCCCGTTGGGTATTTTCTTCCATTGTCCGTGCAGTTACTCCATAGCGAAAATTCAGTAGTTTTAAAGTCAAGATCTGTTTTGTTCCCGGTTGTTTCATAACCTAAGTAAACGTTCTTTCACTTGGTCAAGAAAATGTAACTCGGTGATAGGAAACAACTACACTGATGTTTTTCTTAGAAGGAAACCTCCCCATCGCACCCCCCTCAGATTTAGTTATAAGTTGGCGCAGTGGATAGGCTTCGAAACACTGAACACAGATCAATCGAGAAATCAGGAAGTTGTGTGGCACTATGAAAAAAATAAGCAAAATATACAAACTGTGTAATCCATGCGCAAGATATGCAACATCAAGGATAATGCGAGCTCAGGAGCGCCGTGGTTAGCGTGAGCAGCTGCGGAATGAGAGGTCCTTGGTTCAAGTCTTCCCTCGAGACAAAAGTTTAATTTTTTATTTTCGCAAAGCTACCTGTCCGTTCATTGAAGTCTGTTCACTGTAATAAGTTTAGTGTCTGTGTTTTGCGACCGCACCGCAAAACCGTGCGATTAGTTGACCAAAGGACGTGCCTCTCCAAAGGGAACGGAAGACATTTGATCGCAAGGTCATACGTCAACCGAATCCTCCACAGGAAAACACGTCTGATATATTCTACACGACACTGGTGACGGAATGTGCGTCACATGGCAGTAATATGTTGTCGACCCACCTAACTTGTACACTTGGCGAATGGGTAAAGAGATTCTTCTACCTTGCCCGATTTAGGTTTTCTTGTGGATGTGATAATCACTCCCAAAAAAGTGATGAAAACATAAGTTTCTCACATAAACTGCAACAAATGAATGCAACAGTTTCACAGTCACAGTTTTCCCTGTGCTGTCAAAACATGTTTTTAACGTTTTCAAATTTTTTCCGTGTGTAGACCGTCAAATACTGCATATCTCCAAGCAAATCTGAACATGTCCTGGAATTTTGGAGAGCGAAGTTGATTATGTGTGAGAGCCTGAACTTTCATAATTGTCTGAAAATAAAAAATTAAACTTTCACTCGAGGGAAGACTTGAACCAAGGACTTCTTGTTCAGCAGCTGCTCACGCTAACCACGGGACCACGACGCTTCTGACCTCGCATTCTCCTTGTTGCATATGCTGCGCATGGATTACTCAGTTTGTATATTTTGCTTATTTTTTTTCATAGCTCCACACAACTTCTTCCTGTTTTCTCGATTGATCTGTGTTGTGTGTTTCAAGGCCTATCCACTGTGCCAACTCATAACTAAATCTGAGGGAGGTGCGATGGGGAGGTTCCCTTGTTAGTAAAACCAGACGCTATACTTAACAAAATATATCAAATTATGAATGCTGCTACATGCAGAATTTTTCACGTGGCTTAAACACAATGTTGCGTCTTGAAAACTGTTTGCTGTTAATTATGGCCTTGCAATTTTAGCGGCATCAGAAGGTATACATATAAAACGTAGTAAGCTTTCCAGTTAAGGAATAAATGTAATATTTAATTTTTCCAATATGCTTTGCTGCCTTGCCTTGTCTAAAACTTTCGAAATAAACTGGCCATGCTGTTCGTGGAGGTGAAACAGGCTATTTCTTCGCTCAGAACAAGAGTTTCGTATTTTCATTCAGTGAGTGGCTGCGTAAAAACTGAAACACGGCACAGTCGGATACTACCGGTAAAGTGGCTAGGTGCTGTTTACACGGCAGGCATTGGTCTCACAAAATCACGGAGTGGAAAAACTGACGTGTTGTGTACCTAGCTTAAAATCTTAAGTTGCACCAACATGTTATGGAGCTTTGCAGCGGGGAAGAGTTCGCGCTGTTTTATTCACCACAGCGGCCCACAAGTTGTCTAATTTAAGTTCTTCCATTCTGTGGAAGTTTCGTACATTCGAAATCTTGTGGTCTCTGGGTACGGCACCATAGCAGTGACGGGTTTTTATCAAAAATAAACTACTGGAGAAACGAATTTAGGGTGTATGTATTTGTGTCGGAGATTTCACAAGTACGAGCCATCTAGTTCTCCGAAGGAAACTGAGGAAATGCAGCAGTGAGAGAAAGAGCCTTTGTAAAGTCAGGGGCTGGTTTTCCTTTAATAATGCAGGTACTTTGAGAAATTCGCCTACCCTCTTGTTCCTTATTGATTTACTGATCTTATTAACCCTCCTGTTACTATAAATTTGGAAACTGAAAATACAAATCAAAACTGTAGAATCTTTGTGGAAATCGAAAAGTTTCTCTCCTCACCAGCCATGTGTCTTGGTTGTGATGTGCTGCTTACGTTGAACGGAGCTTACCTTACGGGTACGTAACCTGTATCCTTAATAGTAATGGTAGATTTTCAGTTCAGTATAGATTGTAAAGTCTGAGTAGTTGCGTCATGACCTTGAGGGGTGGTTTTCTTAAAAACGGGTAGGAGAGGGGCGACGGAAACAAAATATTTAGTTTCAGGTTATGCACAATCGACCTGCGAAATAATGGTATCCTTTGGCTGTCTGACGCCTTCACCTTGTAAACCTTTCATGAATTGCTGTCACTAACGCATACGCGTAAGATTTAAGGAAATCATTGTTCCGAAATTCATTTTTAACCCAGTAAATGGTATATTGGAACTTCAGTCTTCTTTACGTTAGCTTATCACTTGATACTACAGTCTGATTAAATTTAGGACTAACTAAATGTGAAAGGAAACCCTTTGTTCTACTCCCCCACCTCGTTTTTTATGTATCAGGAGAGTTAAGATGTTTCTTACTGGGCATTCTATGCCACGTGCGTCTTGTTTAATATCTCATAGTTCCTACCGTAATTTTCTTCGTAATCTGTGAACTATGAATGCATGAAATTTCTTTTCCCTTTCCACTTAGATTTTAATTCACTTCTGACATTAAAAAACTGCGTCTGGGGCTTGACTATCTGCTTATGCTACAACGAGCTTGTGTTGGGCTATGAGAATACCACACACAACAGCCCCGTGTGACTGTCGTGTTAAAAATTTGCTTGAGAGATAAATTATCTTTAACCTATTCTACCCACACCACTTCGTTCAGGAGGGTGAGACTTGCCCTCTTTTATGATGGCAATCTCGAGTCATATTTCTTGCCCCTGTATGTGTTAAGCCACTGTTTATCGTGAGAGAATCTAAGAGTAAATTAGTCTTTCTGATTTGTATGAATACATTAAAGTTTTTCATGTAAAAGCCGTGGTAATTAAGTGTTCCGATTCTTGAACTGCCACACTGTACAAGGAAAAGATTCCTCTCTTCCATTGCAACATGCCAATCCAAATCGGCTTGGACACGTTAAGCCCATCCCATAGATGTGATTTGAATTTTAACTTTTCCAAAAGAGGACAGAAATTATCTGAAAATGAACCCCAAGTCGAATCCTGCGATGTCACCTTGCACTAAGCTTGTTTTAATAAAGTTATCCGTTGTCTTAATGCCCGTTCAATCTTACAAAACCAGATGCTCCACTAAAGTTCAATAGGTCGTAAACGCGTCGCGAGCAGAGCGATACTGCCGTGATATAGTGCAGATTTTGTTTAATCTCAGCACAAGAACAGATTAGTTACAAAAATCCCTTAATACATGGATAGCTCTGGTAATACTTTACTTCAACAAAATACAATTTGTTTCGTAATCACATTATCAAATGGAAATGTGACATACATCCAGATAATTAGTATTCATCTGGTTACTTTTTGTACTCTTTTAGCCCTTCCACCCCCATTTCAGTCCAGCTTTATCAGTGTGTACTACGATGTGATGGCTATACATAGTTTCCAAAAAAACCTCGAAAGTTCTTGACACTTACCTCCAACTTTCACACTGTACTGTAATAAATATTCAGATGGACTTCAAAATGCTTGAACTTCCTGTTGAGTCTGTCTTCGAGAAAAGGCTGTTGTGAAACTTTGCCTTTTTTGTCAGTTTAAAACTAAGATAGCACGGCATTTAAACAAATTTTATCCCATAGATGCGCTACTATCCTATGGCACAACAGCTGGATGTCTGTCATAGCCCATACACCAACGATCTGCAGCGATTCATCAATTCATTTTAATAGACTTCAATTCCCAAACAAGGTTTTGTTTGCAATAACAACATGGCTGAAAGTCATAATGTTGTAATATTAAGGCGTATATCCCGTTTTAAAACACATTTAGCAAATGCGAAACAGAATCTTGGGCGCTAGTACGTTACGAACAGGAGATACATGCGAATAAAATCCGTTATTTGTAAGACACTCCCAATGTCATTTGGATGCAGTGAATATTCTGTACTACTGTCACTCAGCATAGCTTCAAATTACGTGGAACTTAATTTGACTGGAAATACTTCTTAATTCTGATGTAGGGTTTTTTTACAATGGGAGTGACTTTGCAATCAACTACAATAAAAGTCGTTCAGACTGATTGTGCGATGGTTTCGGTTGTGGGGGAGTCTTGATATTGATGGGTGTAAAAAAAGATGCATAGATAACTAAAGATACGCCAATCTTCAAGGCGACACTGCAAATTTTTCATAGCGTTAAGGTGGTAACACTCAAGCAGCGACGCGGTGTTGTTCCTATACCGGAAACCACACTCTAGGCGAAGTTCTTGTCTGAAAAGTAAAAATGATCACCTCAAACACATATGTCGGCATGCAATCCTGAAGAGCAGACGACCACCAAAGAAGTGCAGGCACAAATTCCGAATTTGAAAACAAGCTGATGGGTCTCATGAATGGCATTCCAAGCTATGTTACAGCTAGATGTGTACTGTGACAATACCAAACAGCTACTCCTAATTGCCCCGTAGTGCGAACACCGTGCTTGTTTCGCATAACCGAAATGCTTTCTTCTCTTCGCAGGAAAAGTTGAAAGTCGCGGACGACTTCGCGGCGCTGTTCGGCGTGGACGCCTCGTTCCACACGGACTTCGAGGACTACACGGAGAGCGTGCTGAAGGACGCGACCCGCGTGTCGCACGCGCGCGACTCCGTGCACGCGCTGCTCGCCTCCGAGGTGCGGTCGCGGGACGTGTCCATGAAGACGGTCGCCACCTGCTTCTCGCCCTCGGGCGCCACGCAGCCGGCGAGGGAGTGCGTGCGCTGGCTGCGCCGCAACAACTCCGTGTGGCTCGAGCCGCCCTTCGCCTACGAGTAAGTCGGCTGCGTTTGCTTCTGTACTCCGCAAGCCAACTTACGGTGACGCGTAGGGTGATTGTCATACCAATCTGATTTCTTCCCTCCTCCCTACCCATCCCCCTTCACGTGTTCTTTTCTTCGTAGATCGTGCCTGGGTACGACAGTCGGCAAGCCTCTGTAATTCCTCTTATTTTGTCGCTCTGATTATTTCCCGAGACATATGTGGAAGGAAGGTTGCCCGCATCTTCACGGCACACTGCATCCGTGGTGCACAAAGGCTGTCAGTGTCCGCTACCAGTGTTTGTCTGTAATGTTCTCGCACCGATTAAAAGAATACCATGACAAGAAGCACAGCTCTTCAATCTTCATTCATTAATCGAAGCTGATGAGGGTCTCACTGATCAGCAACACTCATGAATCGAACAAGTGTTAGGTAACGATCAACGCGCAACCTAACACACTTTCCTCTCACATGATATACTGAAAGCTTTTGATCAAAGCAGACAGGTGATGCAAAATTTCTGCATTTACGAAATGCACTCGGTGCCACACCTACACTTGTCAAAAGTACTGTCATTTGGAGGTATACAAAGGTTCCAAAGTGGTTCAAAGAACGGCAACTTGCTTTAAATGTCCAGAAACGTAAAATTATGCGCTTCACGAAACGAAAACATACAGTATCCTAAGACTATATCAGTGAATCACCATTGGGATCCACCCACTCAAATACCTGGGTGAAACACTGTACGGATATGAAATGGAATGGTCGCATAGGCTCAGTCGTGAGTAAAGCGAGAGGTGGACTTCGGTTTATTGGTAGAATACAGGGGAAGGGGAACCACTCTACGAAGGAGATCGCTTCAAATCACTTGTGCGATCTGTTCTACAATGTTGCTCAAATGTGTAGGACACCTAACAAATAGGACTGGGGATATTGAACATACAGAGAAGGGGTAGCAGGAATGGTCACAGGTTCCTTTGACCGGAGTCACTGATGTTGAAAGAACTGCCAGACACCTTTACGTAGATGTAAACTACACCGAGACAGTCTCTTAAAGTTTAAAGAGCCGGCCTTAAATGACTTAACGGATATACCTCTACCCACTCCAACCCCCCTTACGTATCGCCCATACAGGGATCGCGAAGGTAAAATTAAAATAATTAGAGCACGCAAAACAATTGCCATTCTTACCGCGTTCCATACGTGAATGGAACACAAATATTAACTGATATAATGGGATGTACCCTCTGCCATGCACTTCGTGGTGGTTTGTAGAGTGTAGATGGAGAACTAATTTCTTATGGGAATTATTTCCTTGAGATTCTTCGTAGCTGAATCAGCTTGGCATCCGCTTTTGTTAAATTTGTCTTTCTACTTCAGGTTGCTCTGTATAGATAATCCTAGGCAGTGCTTGAGTTGTGACGGTACCCAACGACCCTGAGAGCAGTGGGCATTCTCACTCATTTTTGTAGTGAGCTGTTTGCGATGTTATACTGTACTTCTACATATTAGTAGCTATTTTCTGCAAAGTTCTCGCCAAACAACTGAACCGATAAAGTTACTGCCCTATTAAAGCGAACTCCAGTGCCCATGGCAGGTTCTGATGATACGATAGTTTCATGGTAAACAAGGGGCAGTGTAAAGATCATTGTTCATCCCTTTAGATAACCAAAACAACGCAGAAAGTTGCATTCAGTAATTTAACCAACGTAGTCTGGGGGCTGAAGCAAAACAAGCGCTGTATCCTGTCTCAGTAGGCGGCGAGCGAGTGTGCCGGGACTTAACCAGTTCACTGCTAGTAGCGCCACGTCACCACAACGGGTCAAAATTTACGTTAAAAACTTTCATATATTTTATTGTAATAAAGTTTCAAATATAAAATCTCTACGCACCTAGACTTCAGTTTCCGTAAAAATGCCGCTTTAAGAAAAAAGTGGTGCTAAGCAATAAAGCTAGAAATCCAGAATTTGGTCAGAAGGTGCCTACGGAGCTCATAAGTGGTCCAAGTTTCAAAGTTAAAAAACTACGACCGGATTTCACGTTTTTAAAAATGGAAGGCGTTAAAAACTGGACTTAGAAACGTAAAAATTAGTCTTGTGCTTCATTGCACCCTAAACATAACGAAGAGACCACGTTAAGCTACCTCCTACAGTTTTTGAGTAAGTGAACACCAATTTTGTAACAAAACATAGCCAACTGTAAAATGTTGTACATGGCTGCACGTTCAGAGACCGTGAATAGTTAAAATTGAAAGAAAACAGCCCTCGATCGCTATTTATTAACAAATTAACCGGGTTTCAACACTGCTAGGAGTGTCTTCCTCAGGATTTAAATCAAAGAATGGTCTATAACATGGCCACAGAATGAGGACTACAAACGTATGATACAGAGTGTAAGTACAGAATCATCGTGAAAGACTGGCAGTACTTGCGTCATTTATAAAATAATAAATATACCAAAAGGGCATTAGTCTCAAAGATATTTAAGATAAAAAAATTGATTGCTAGCCACTAAGGGCTGTTCGTTACTTGCACGGTTACAGGTTGCAAACAGCCCCGTCGTCGAGGAGGTAATTTTAACTAGACTCCGGACAGGGCACTGTCTTTTTAGCCATCGACATCTAGATGGCGATCCTCCTCCGCTTTGTCCCCACTGCTCTCAACCGTGGACGGTGAGACACACTTTTACTTCAGGGTCCCTATTTTAATCCGCTACGCGCCCGTTTACAGTTGTAGCATGATATATCTCCCCTTTTAGCAGATGACGCGCTCAGCCGATCGCGTCCTTGAGTTGATCAGTGTCAGTGAGATGACATTGGTCATTTGTAGCTTCTTTTTTTTTTTGGGAATGCACTCACTACTTTCAATAGTAGTTTCCTAAGATTTCCTTACGTTTCTAGTTTCCCCCTCCTTGATTTTAGCTCCCATTGCTGCTGATTTAACAATCGGTTTTGACCTTTCCTTCAGCCATAGAATGGGAGCTTACGACTAGCAGTTCGCGCGCTTACCATAACAAAAAGAAAATTAGGTAGGTACCGCTTACCAGTCACCAGACGAACGCTAGTACACCTTGCATCAGAGAATCTGATCTCGTCTGTGAATGTTTCGCCTGTGTTGAAGACGGCAGTTGAACCAGGAAAGGCCGAACTGAAGACGAAATGAGACGTTGTCAAGCGGCGTACTCAGATCTGGGTCGTAAGACTTTCTCGTAGCGTTTCTCCTAGTCTAATCAGACATTGCGGTTGCATAGATTCTGCAGTAGTCTTGCATTGCTCTAGCGATAGCCGTATGTCGCAGCAACGCAGGGCTGACCAGATGTTTCTTCACGTGGAGCTATAATGCTTCGGCAACGATATCCAACTCAGTTTGTGTACTGACTTGTCTCTCTGTAGCGTGTCCACAATTAACAAATAGTGGATGGTGACGCTGGCTTCTTCGGCAACACTATGGTAAGTCCATCCTTCTTCGATCAAACAAGACTGGCTTTGCAACATGCACTGCATTAAGATGTATTGGTGGTGCTTGATCGAATACAATGTACAAAAATGCCATCTCTGTACCTCATTTGAAAACACTGGTCACTGATATTCACTGCCTTGTGGAGTACGTGATACTGTAATGCACATCACAGCTGAGATGGTGTTCTACTTTAGTTATTGCACACATGAAAAGCAATGTTCTCAAACGGTGCAACATTACCACAGGTACGACCAGTGTCAAAATTAACATACCAAATGTGGATACATGTCCCTCTAATTATTTTGAGCAATGTAATTCCTGATGCAAATGAGGGGTCATCCCACATCAGTTTATCGTGCATATGATCATTGGAACATGAAACCTACCTGATAACACACCACATGAGGTAGTGTAATGGAACGTGATCCCTTGTTCCAGCGGACGAAGGCCCCATTCCCAACTCCTTCGCAGTTGCAGGACCCCCTCACAGTAATATACTTTGCTGGACTGCTGCTGCCTTTTGGCCCTTCGTACTAAACATGCCTTCCCAACGTTATCCCATGTGCTCTGATTTAAATACCTGAATTTCCTTCAGGAACTGGAGTTACTCAATGTTGGCTTTGGTTTGGGAGGCCTTCGGTCTTACTCGACACACTGACCCGGTTTCCCACCATTTCCCTACGTTTTGTCTGGTCTTCATTTTCTGCCGTTTTGTCTGCTCCCATCTTCCTCGCATGGTGTTGTCCTAGTTGTCGAGATACTGGTAATGTGTGGGGATTGGGGTGGGACGGCGGTGGTGCGCGTCCTGCTATCACCATTCCCCACCTACTGTTCTTTACCCTTCCTGCCATCCCAATATTTCTTTTGCCTCTGTTTGCCTATTTACCATTCCATTGCCTTGGTGTGTTTCTTATTCCTTCCATAGTTCGTCCCTTAGGTCGTGAGACTGTTAACCTTGCTGTTTGATCACCCCATGCCTCAACCAACCGATCTGTTCCAGTGCCATGAAGAGCCTGTGGGACCCGGACGCTGACGGTGAGAGGAAGGCGTGGAAGCGCAGCCTGTGGACTAAAAGCCCTCGGGCAGATGTAGAGGACGGCTACGCCTCGGACTCTGCGCTGGAATCACGCTGGCGAGAGCGCCGACCCCGCCAGTCCAGAGCGGCACCAGCGTCCATCAGGAGTCGGTCTGCGGAGCCGGCGCTGCCCACCACCACCACCACCACCACCCCTACTACTACTACTACTACTACTACTACTGCTGGGGGCGCTCGGGCCGGTCCGCCCACCTCGGCATGCCAGGGGGCCGAAGGCAGCGGCGGTGGTGGTCTCAGGCGGCGGCTGCTGGGCCGCCGTGTCACGTTCGCTTCTGACGTAAGCAGCGTCTCAGTGGAAGGGACTGAGGATGCGAGTGGAGCCCGCAACAGGCGTAGCAGCGAGACGAAGGCAGAGAGGGAACTTAAACGAATCAAAAGTCTGTACTACCCGGTAAGTAGTACATTCTTCTTCACTGATTAATTTGCCTACCGTGTACAATCGCATCACAAATCTAGATCGGTATTGTAGGACGCCTGGCGGGCAGAAAGACAATAAATTGTTCTCACCACACACGAGACCGCTATACAAAGTTTACACAGGGAAAAGGGTCAGACGCCTAACGACCTCAAGGCTAAACCACACGTAACTGATTCCCCTGAGGCTTCTGTCGTCCTGCTTCATCGACAGCCAGCTAAACATTTGGTAATCTATTGTTAATTATTTGACCCAGGCTGGGGAAACATTCGCACAATAAAACCGAACGTTACCTGGAAATATCCAAACAGTCTAATTTCAAATTTTGGCCTGCACTTCGTGCCACATAGCGCTCAGCGCGAGGGTCTCAGCCTTTCGGCTACAGTCGGCTAGGTTGTTACGAACACCTGATGCTCCGATCTGTAGTGCTTGGTAAGTGGGCAGGGTACGGGTGGTGCTGAGGAGGCAGAATGTTGGCGAGTGTTCTTCAGTGGGTTGTGCTGTGGATCATCTTGAGGTGGTTTTGCTGACTTTCCCTTTCCATGAAGGGAAGTCTATGGGTTTCTTGAGGTGTTTAGGACTAGTCCAAATGTTTAATGCGGTTTTAAGTACTACAAGAATAAACTGGGAAGTTAATAAATTAGTTTGGTTGGTTACAATTGATTAAATTCCTGTAGTCCCAAGTGCTGCACAGATCTGCTGTGCGGTTAGTGCCTGTGAGTTGTTGAAGACGCTGATGTAGTTTCAAAGTGTTGCACAGGTTAACTAAATAGCTGTTGAATTGGTTGACTTTGTTGCAGATTTTTTGCTCTTTATATGTTAATGTCGATTTCATTGCTTCACACCTCAGGATAGCTTTGAGTTGACTAGCGAGGATGTAGGTTGACGCTTGTGATCCTCATGGCAGTTGTGAATTGCAGGGAACTATTGCCGGTATGCAGCATGCTTGTTAAAGCTGCAGTACTAGGCGTTGGACTCAACGGAGACTATACCTCACGATTACAAAATTGTTAGAGGAATTGCGTCGGAAGGCGCAGATCAGTTTTAGAACGCTGTGAAAGTATAAATTCAGTTTCGCATATCTGTAATTAGTGTGCCCTAGTGGCCCAAGTGAATTGTAAGTTCTCTCTGGTCATTTGGTTGTAGTAATAAGTGATGGTTAGGGTACTGTAATGGTAATAACTCCACAGCCCTCCACTCAAACTGCTCGTGGATCGAGCCCGGGTTAAAACTACTCACAACCAGTATTTCGAATGATCGATGGAATCTCATTCGCACGTCAGCCATGTAGCCCGAATGAATGTACTGAAGTCTGTTGTCGAAACCTTATCCTCTGTTCAAATACTTGGAGTACACACCCAAAACCTACTTTTCCAACAAGCAGTCGAATTTATACAAGTGACAGTGAAGTCACAACTTATTTTTTTGGGCTTACTCAGGAGCGATCTCGACGCGACTGTTTGAAGATTTGGCGGTACGATATTCGAATGAAAGGTAACTACGCTCGCGATGTTTGGTTAATCCGATTATGTCGCTCTCAATACTGTTAACATAGATAGTAAAGTACATGTTATTTTCCCAGTAAACGTCCCGACGTGGTTGACTGCTGGTCACGCAATACAAGATTCCGGAGTTACCACTCTTAAATGATCACAAATACCGAGCCGTCAACACTAACACGAAATAAAAAGTAATGTTAACTAGTGTGACAAAATTGCTATAAACTGCGTTCTGCACCCTCGACAGCGACGTTGTACGAGACTCAGCAGAAGCTAGACCACGACTGCCGCAGTAGCGCTCCACCAATTGCGGTAGGCATGCAGGATGCGCAGCTGTGCTAGAACATGCTTGCAGAACTTCACGGAAGTATTGAAAACCTCCGAAATTTCCCCACAAAATATTGTTGGTAATTGCTGGGTGCCTGCGTTTTATCGCAAACTCGGTGCCTGACGCCAGTAAATGGAAATGCAGTTAATTTGACCACAACCTAATATTTTCATTGTATTTTATGGTTTTATAGCGAAGATTAACATGTATTCTTAGCATTCGAATGGTGTGCTGAAATGTAGATTGAAATTAAATTCGTTTGTGTGGTGTTGGTGGTGTGAATATGCTGGTAAAGAGCTGTGGCAGGTTTCTTGTTGCGTTCTCTAGATGCTGTCGAGTCACCGTGTTTATTTGCAGGTTATTTCGCCACAGCGCCCCCCACGTCGACGTCGTGTAGCTGAAACTTTTATAGTAATGAGAATGACTGGGACTGATAGTTATGTTAGTGTCACCTAATTAACAGAGATAAGCACTTACTTCCTCCTTGAATACTTTTACTATAGAGTTGACACAATATTCACAACTGTACATTCCTTGTTCTTTGTCAGAGAATAGAACTGGAGCCATAATACATTCAACAGATAATAAAAATTAGATATAATGCAGTGATCTTTGCTTTTTGTGCAAAGAGTAACGTCTTGGTTTCCTAGATACAACACAGTATCTGACAGTTATTTCCGTAACAAAATGTAATATTACACTACCCACGAATGATTGAATTATCTGTAATTACCAGTGCACTGGTCGGTCTCTAAGCTCCATTTGCGGAGGAACACAGTCTGTAGTGAGATCTTTCGTAGAAAGTAAAACTTTTCGATAATGTAAAGTTCTATCTGGTAAAATCGAATTACTTAAGGCGTGTTTGAAAAGCGAGGAATATTCTCCGAAAATAAAGGAAACAAGAGCTAAAAAGAAAACTTTATTGGCCTTCAAAGTAAGTACCATTACCTAGAACACATTTCAGACATAGCTTGTAATGTTGTTTGAAACTGTCAACAAACGCTTCTTGTGGAACATTTCCAAACACTGGGAAAGCGTATTTGAATATCAAAGACTGAATGTTCATGAACAGTGGTTATGGGCTTCGCTTGTATTCAATTCTTCCGCACCCGTTGTCGAAAACGGGCGCTGGTCATCCACAAACATTCACTGCTCTCATGTAATGTCTGGTATTGCAAGTGTGGACCCTAAAGCGGTTCATCCTACTCACACTTTGTCGTCTAAAAACGTTTAAACTGCTGCAGCCCACTTTCTATTTACTGTTTATATACTGTTCACATGCACTAACATCCCACGACTCTTCATCGCAGTTTCCTCTAATTTGAATTGCACCTTCATGTTAATGCACTGCTTCGTTCAGGACTGGCGGGGACTACCATTGGCAGACGTTGTTGCGTCCAACAAAGCTTGAGCACAGTGCTCAGATTCCACTAGGTGCATTGGCTACTAGTTTCCAACGAGTGTCGCACGTGTCGAAGCTAATGATTACTTTGAAAGCCAGTAACAGTATTTAGTGTAACTGCTGTCGGCATTACATTCTTAGACCCTTCAGCAGACTTTCCAGACACGCCTGATGTAGACCAGCCCCTTCGCTGACTGCTTACTGCAAATTGGCCAACTGCTCCAGAGCGAACTGTTGGTTCGTTCGCCTGAGTGCGTGTAGCACTACACTTTCTTATAGCAAGCCCTTCAGCTGCTAAGCCTGTCCTCAAGTCACGACCACATAAGAGCTCTCATTTGGATTTGGGAATCAGTAATATATGAAGTTAAATAGAACCCTCAACTCTCCCGAAAGTTGGAGTCTGACGGAGGTTTTGCTGTCAGACTTCCGCAACAAATTTCAGAAGTGTACCTCATAGCATTAAAATTACAATCACAAACAATGGCAGTTCTAAATTTTGCAACAAGTATTGCACCAAAATCACACTCCAAAAACATTCTGAAATTTTTAATAGCTTTACATTACAGGATACAAGCAAATGATGGGAAAAGCTTTTGTCTGGGCGATTTATTTCTGACATTGGTAAGATGTTAAGCTTCAAGCTTCTGTATTTGGCGGAATACAGAATTTGTAAGATACCTGATTTTGCTATTTTACTGCCTTCAAACTCGGTATGTCTTGCCATGGTATACCTGTGAAACGTTAGCCCATTTTTCAGGGTTATTTATGATCTAGTTTGAAATGACAGCATGAGATGTAAGAAACGCATAAAAATATTGGATAGAGCACCTCTTCAGGTTTCGGTTGGTAACATGCGCCATGGCCTACTTCCATTAGGACAAATATATCAGAACGTGTAGAAATCATCCCGTATGTATTCTCACACAGAATTAGTTAACCCCCCTGCAGACAGGCAACCCAGTGACCGTTTCCAAAACAGGCTGCTGTAGTGCCTTCCCAAGCAGTTCATGTAGGCGACATAATTGAATTAAACTGATGAGTTGACATTTGCTGTTTCACAAACGGTGACCATACTGAACACCTGTAAAGAGTGGAGAAACATGCAAAAAATACTATCCGCTGATGTATTTTCTTCAGTTTCCATGCAGTCGTCCTCTGAAACGGCTTCAGTTACAAATAACTCTGAATGTACATTGCTTGACAAATGAACTTAGAAAACGCTATAACGCTATTGCACGTCCGTATAACATTAGACTCGTGCACAGTATCAGCTGGTATTAAATAGTTGCAACTGTGACGGGTAGAATGGACATGAACACGAGTGCATTAATTTTGCTACCAGACCTCATTACTTATTACACAGGCCTGAACAGCGACAGATGTTCAGGAAGCCCTGTGAAAGACATGCAGGTGCAGAATGCTCGTGTGATACAGCGTTCACACCTGGAAGTGTGAAAAGGAGCTCATTGTGCATTATCCATTTGGCCAGATGGTCGGATCATACAATAAACGTATTTGGGGGTCATTTGGGTGTGGCTGGAAGTTGGATTGTATGCCAATGTGAGGATAGGTTGACCACCTGTGACAAGGGACGATCATGTCATGCATCAAGTACATCATAATCGCTTCATCTGGGCCTCTAATTCAAAGAAAGGTAATGACCTCCCTGCAGCACTGTCATCTCGCATCACTGGTCAGACTAGCAGCAGCCACAATAGGGAACTATCGTTTTATTTATTTTATTTATTTATTGTTCCGTGGGACCACATTAAGAAGTCTCCATGGTCATGGAACGAGTCAATAGATGAAATAACACGATTGTAGAAACAGATAAAATGAAATATAAGAAAATCAAGAATGTAACACTGGAATTTGCTTTATTTCTTAGCTCTTCCAGGAGCTCCTCGACAGAATAGGAGTGAGCCATGAGGAAACTCTTCAGTTTAGACTTAAAAGCGTTTGGGCAACTGCTAAGATTTTTGTGTTCTTGTGGTAGTTTATTGAAAATGGATGCAGCTGAATACTGCACTCCTTTCTGCACAAGAGTCAAGGAAGTGCATTCCACATGCAGATTTAATTTCTGCCTAGTATTAACTGAGTGACAGCTGCTAACTCTTGAGAATAAGCTAATATTGCTAACAAACGACATTAAAGAAAATATATACTGTGAGGGCAATGTCAAAATTCCCAGGCTATTGAATAGGGGTCGACAAGAAGCTTTAGAACTTACACCACACATAGTTCGAACAGCCCGTTTTTGAACCAAAAATACCCTTTTTGAATCAGAAGAATTACCCCAAAAAATAATACCGTATGACATAAGCCGGCGAATGTTGATTTACAAATCACTTGTTAATGTGGACGGCACTCTTGGTGCTTCGACATCTTCTGGTAAGGGTAAGAAGAACGAGAGGAGTTTCTAAAACTGCTCAATTTGTTCTTATTAATGGACCTACTTTATTTTGTGGTGCGAGGTTTAATTTTTCTTTAATGAAAGTTTCTTCCTCCAGTTTGGGTAACGGATGGCTAACTGTAGCTTTCGTTGCTTGTAACAATGCAGGTAGATCAGGTTTAGAATCATTTGAAAGTTGGGAAATCTTAGCGTACCGTACTATACCTGTTTCTGAGATTATTACTGGTGAGGGTTCCTACCTTCTACCGCACGGGAGTTTGTATTTGTCTTGTCGTAGACGTTGTAAGATAAATTCGGATTGTAGTATTCACTTGTGGGTGAAAGCTAGACTGCTGTTAACATAAATGGTGGTATTTGGAGTGGGCTGTAGACTGCTACTCAATGACATTGCATTTCTGTGATTAATAGCGATTATGTACTGCTCTGCATATTGGCGGGTATAATGGCGACCTGGGAAGATGCCCCATTCTTCCAACGTTTCGGAGAGGTGCAGCGTTGTTGCTGCTGACATTTGGGGAGCAATCAGGGAAAATAAAATCACAGCTGGTAGTGGTTTAGGGTACTCTGATGGTGCAACAGTGGGTGACAGGCAACTGGCGTCCTCATGTGTTGCCTCTATGCGATAGTATGGCGATGACATTTTAGGCAAAGACTGTTCTTGTCCACAAGTGGCGCGTGCATATGAAAGATTTGCCTCGTGCTGAGACACTAAAGTAGCAAAATTACTACATATGTCACCGATAGAACATGTGGGGGACCAGCTCTGACTTCAGCTCCATCACAGTGGGAGACTCCAGGATATCAAGGAACAGTTAAAACACCTGAGGCAGCTTATAACACGGGAAGGTAAAAAGTCTTTGACAAAATTCCCACTCGAATTGGTGCATACATCCAGGCCAAGGGGTGGAACATCATACTGAAAAAGTCGTTAAAAAAATTCTACTCGATTTTGTAATTGAAACATCAAATAACATCTCGATCCCATGATCTTTCATGTGCTCCTCCCATTCCATTATGACGAAACATTATGCAAAACCTTTCTTACAAAAAGAACAGATAAATACATCTGCTTACTGGTCTAAGCTCCCCAGTAGTTAGCAATGTGCTGGTGTGATGACAGTATGCAAAATCTTTCTGCAAGAGGTTTCGTTTTAGTACAAAACAATGGTACATGCCATCATTTCTGCAATCTTCAATATGAGCCATTGCTATGATAATGCCTGTATGTAAACTGAAGATTGCACTGAAGGCAAATTGGTAACTGATGTGATGATGACTGAACATTTAGCCAAGTGTCTACATTTGTTCCACAAGCCACCTTACGGTGTGCAGCGCATGGTACATTTTGTGCCATTGCCCATTTCCATGTTAGTTGTGTATTGTTTGCAGAAGTAATGATTGCTGGTAAGGTCGTGTGGGTTAGAATATGTTTTTCTCTTGTGACTTGAGATAAAAGTGAAAGGAAACAATATTGGTTGACTCTTCTAGAAAGATACGATCTCAGAACATCAGCAAGACCAGATATTGTGATGCAGAACATCTGTCGTAGCATGTGCCACTGGAGTCGGCTGAATGTGGCAGTGAGTCTGTCAGACATAACAAATCTGTGACGAAAAGTGCTCCTCTCATTAGGATCTTTAAATTCCGTCACAGCCTCAACTATTACAGATCCCATTTCATGAGCAAAATTACAGTTGTAAGTTACTTCCTTCATCAGTGGTTTGAACTTCATGAGGATTCTTTCATGAATGTCTGGCATCTGCTGTATTCGTGATTTGGAGATCTGCTCCAGTTGCGCTAATTATTCAAACCACAACTGGTTTTGGAATTCTAAAATCACATCTGTAGAATGGACGAGAGGCAATTCTGACGTTACGGGTAACAATGGAAGCAAGGCTAAAGAAAAATCAAGACACTTTCATAGGATTTGTCGACCTGGAAAAAGCGTTCGACAATATAAAATGGTGCCAGCTGTTAGAGATTCTGAAAAAAGTAGGGGTAAGCTATAGGGAGAGACGGGTCATATACAATATGTACAACAAACAAGAGGGAATAATAAGAGTGGACGATCAAGAACGAAGTGCTCGTATTGAGAAGGGTGTAAGACAAGGCTGTAGCCTTTCGCCCCTACTCCTCAATCTGTACATCTAGGAAGCAATGGTGGAAATAAAAGAAAGGTTCAGGAGTGCAATTAAAATAGGTGAAAGGATATCAATGATACGATTCGCTGATGACGTTGCTATCCTGAGTGAAAGTGAAGAAGAATTAAATGATCTGCTGAACGGAATGAACAGTCTAATGAGTACACAATATGGTTTGAGAGTCAATCGGAGAAAGACAAAGCTAATGAGAAGTAGTAGAAATGAGAACAGCGAGAAGCTTAACATCAGGATTCATGGTCACGAAGTCAACGAAGTTAAGGAATTCTGCTACCTAGGCAGTAAAATAACCAATGACGGACGGAGCAAGGAGGACATCAAAAGCAGACTCGCTATGGCAAAAAAGGCATTTCTGGCCAAGAGAAGTCTACTAATATCAAATACCGGCCTTAATTTGAGGAAGAAATTTCTGAGGATGTACGTCTGGAGTACAGCATTGTATGGTAGTGAAACATGTACTGTGGGAAAACCGGAATAGAAGAGAATCGAAGCATTTGAGATGTGGTGCTATAGACGAATGTTGAAAATTAGGTGGACTGATAAGGTAAGGAATGAGGTTCTACGCAGAATCTGAGAGGAAAGGAATATGTGGAAAACACTGATCAGGAGAAGGGACAGGATGATAGGACATCTGTTAAGACATGAGGGAATAACTTCCATGGTACTAGAGGGAGCTGTAGAGGGCAAAAACTGTAGAGGAAGACAGAGATTGGAATACGTCAAGCAAATAATTGAGGAGGTAGGTTGCAAGTGCTAATCTGAGATTAAGAGGTTAGCACAGGAAAGGAATTCGTGGCGGGCCGCATCAAACCAGTCAGTAGACTGATGACCCAAAAAAAAGATTTATGAAATTTTTGTAGTTGACGACATAATGCATGGTCATGCCAGTCAGTGCAAGAGCTGTAAATGTTAGCAGAAACTGCCAGCTGTTGGGCAGCCATACATTATGAACGCAAACCATGAATGAGTGCAGGGCCACACTTGGTCTTGTGTGGTTGTTCCACTACTAAGTTTCATAAACATAATCAGATATTTTATGGAAGTAACTTCAACTGATTGTTGTGCAGTTGTAAGACTATACAACAAAAGGTTTTTGTCTACATACTAATGTTGCACTTCCTGACGTAAACTGCTGCTCCCTGCAACAAATGATGACCTTCTGTACGTACGTATGTGCACCTTCTGTACGTACGTATGTGCACCTTCCCTGCATACATAATGTGCACAAAACCTTAAACTTTCGATGTCTTAGTGTGAAATCCTGATCAGTCAATTCAGTCATTAGATGATGTGGCCTCTTCGAGTTGTGGATTCAGGTAGGCTTTCTAGTCTTAACCAAGTGGGATGGTCTTGGGCAGTTCTCTGCCAGGTGTTACCAGCGATCTTCTTGATGTCTTTGTCCCATCTGTCTGGTGGTCTTCCTCTAGGCCTCTGGTGCTCTCTCGGACTCCACTCCAGTACTAGCTTCGACCATCTGTTGTCTTCTTGCGACGTGGCCAGCCCACTGCTATTTCGAGGAACCTACTCTCTAAGATGTCATTAACCTTCGTCACAGACCGGATGTCATCTGTGCTTCCCTGTCCTTTCTTGTATAGCCCAGCATTGATTTCTCCATGGCTCTCTGTGCTGTCCTAAGTTTCCCTTTCGTAAATGAGTTCAGTGTCCATGTCTCGCAGCCATACGTCGTCACAGGGAGAATGAATTGATCAAATACTGCTTTCTTCATTTTTACTGGCATTTTTGATCTGAATACTTTTGAATTCTTCCCAAACGCTCGCCAGCGAAGCTTGATGCGTCGATAGATTTCTGGCCTTATGTTTCCCTTCATATTTATAATCTAGCCAAGGTAGACATATTCACTGACCTCTTCCAGTAGACTGTCCTTGACTTTCACATCTCCAGCTGGGACCCATTTGTTGGATATTACTTTTGTTTTGGAAAGGTTCATGTTCAAGCCAACCAGCTGACATTCCGATGCAAGATCTGTAACTAAGTTTTGGAGCTCCGCGAAGTCTTCGGCCAGTAAGGCAATATCAGCAAATTTCAACTTGGTAAGCCTTCTTCCATTAATTCTAATTCCCTTACCTTCCCAGCTCAGCTTTGACATAGCCATTTCCAATACAGCAGAGAACAGTTTTGGGGAGATGGGATCGCCTTGCTTGACACCCCTCATGATGCGGAATTCTTGAGTTGATTCGCCGATGTTAACAAGCTGAAGAATTCTCGTACATTTTCCTGAGCACTTCAATGTATGCTGCTCCCACTCCTTTTTTTACTCAAAGCTTGGAGGACAGCTACATGGCTAACGGAGTCAAATGCCTTTTCAAAGTCAACGAAGGCAATGCAGAGAGGCAGTTGGTATTCATTAGCTCTGCTTATCACTTCACTAACGGTCAGAATGTGGTCAACAGTGCTGAAATTGATTAGGAATCCTGCTTGTTCTATAGGTTGGGCTGAGTCTAGCGTGGAACTAATTCGGTTTAAGATCTTTGTGAAAATTTTGTACAAAATTGAAAGCTGATAGGACGGTAGTTTTTAGTATTGTGAATACTCCCTTATGTATCAATCTTGGACTTGTTCCACGATAATGGGATTGAAGTATAGTGCTGGCAGGAAGTAATCACTTGTGCCAAGTGATTTATTGTTACCTCTCCTGCCAGTTAAAGGATGTCGCGCTAAGCTCATCACCCGGCACTGTTCCCTTCATGCTATCTAGAGCACACTATACTTCCGATGGGAGTATATCTGGAACACTAGGTACATCATTTAATTTAGATACACTCAAATTTTCCCCTGGATTGCTATACAAATTGCTATAAAAGTCTCTGAACTTCAAAACCGCCTCCTTTTCAGTGATTAGACTGTCATTTCCATAGAGTGCGATAATTTGCTTTTCACAGATTGTGAGTTTGCGTTTGGCTGACTTTAAACTTGTCTTGTTCTCCAAGCTTGCTCGTAAGGTGTCTTCAGTGAATTTCTGTATGTCAGTTTTCATTTCTCTTCGCACTGTCTTACATAGTTCGGAATACGCAACCGTCACGATCGGTTTGGATTTTCATTTCTCTCCTCTGTTGTAAAAGGGTTTGTTTTGGCACTGAATTTTTTTTTTTTTTTTTTTTTTTTTTTTTTTTTTTTTTTTTTTTCATAGGCCACCGACTTCTTGTGCACTTGAAACAATCATTTCTGCCAAATCATTATCTTTAGTTACGTGGAACTTGCTTTGGAGGACTTCTTGGAATTTCGAGGAATGTTCTTCCAGGTTTTTGAGGTTGATTACCCTTCTCTTCCCTTTCATAAGTTTATTCCTTTCATTTCTTACATTGAGTTCGACCCTTGCTCTCATAAAACGGTGATAACTACCAGTGTTGAACTGATTTAGCACTGATACGTCTTTTACAATCTGCGGAATATTTGACAGAATAGTCTCTCATTTTTGACACTGAAATTTGGGCTCCTCCAATTCCATTTTCGGTCAGGGTGCTTCTTAAAGAACGTATTCATGATGGACATACTGGTGTACTGGTGCACCTCTATCGTTTCGGTCGTCAATCGCATGCCCACCACTGTGTCGCCTTGTTTCTTGGTGCCAACTTTTGCATTGAAATCGCCAATTATCATCTGGAAGTGACAACCGCTACATTTTTACAGGTGTTGTCCAGACTTTCATAAAAGGATTCAATTTCTTCGTCTGGGTGACTTCAGGTGGGAGCGTACACCTGAACAACCTGTATTTTATACCTATTCGACACCTTCAGGACAATTCGAGCTGTCCTGCTGGAAGTTCCTTCTAAGACATACTCGGAGCAATATTCTTGTTGATTAAGAACCCAACTCCATTGAGTTTTCCTTCTGGGTCGCCACAAAAGTAAAACAAGTTGCCAGAGTGCAAACGGAGACAGTCTTCCCCTTTTGGGCGTACTTCGCTTAAACCAACAATACTCCAGTTGATTTTTGTAATCTTTCTCGATCTCTTCTAGTCTGTCGTTGCCTATTAGAGAGCGACAGTTGTATGTCCAAACTTGAAGAGTCTGTATCTTCTTCGCAGCACCACTTGGTGTTCGGGACATCAAAGTTGCTCCCACCTGGAGATCCGACTGTGGGGCTATTACTCCAGCAAATTTAACATTGTCACACAACATAACTCTAAGGTGAGAAACATAATAGCCACGCTTGCTTCAGAACGGATTGGAGATATAATTTCCAGGCCGCCCCTGAGATGGGTTACTGACTCCTTTGGTAGGCCGCTCCACTAGAGTGCAGACGCCACCACGCTGCTAGTTTTGGTCCAGGCCGGGTATTTCACTTCCCCGGTGCCACCCATATCTGGGAGGCTTTCCTCTATCCGCCACCTGGGGAGGCGCCCGATGGGGGACTAGCAACACCACACAGGTAGTGAAAAGGAGAGGCCGTAAAACACTCCCATGGGGCACGGCGAAAGTTACTTTTACATCTAAAGTCTTCCCCATAGAGGATGACATGCTGTTACTCCCTATACACTCTTGTCAAGCAGAGTAAGTTACTGTCTTAACTTCATATAGGTTTCTATCAGTGACTGAGACATAAGAGGGTAATCTATACAGCTGTTGGCTGCAGTATCATGACGGTGCAGTGGTAGACACATCTGCTAGTGAGCAGATGACCTGGGTTCGAATTCTGACCTTAATACAACTTTCAATTTGTGGGTTCAATCTGTATTCATTCTCATAGAAAGTTGACTCGATCCAGCCACAAAACTGGCCTGATACTGTGTACGCTCGTATTTTTTCATTGTGTGGCAGTGTGGAACTATACCAAATGCCTTCAGGACGATGAGGAACACAGTATCTACCTGGGCATCTATCTCCTGCTTACAGGATCTCATTGAGGAACAGAGTGAGCTTTTAGTTTGTTGCTCAGTAAGCGGTAATGGTTCCTACAGAGGAGCTAGTGATCACTAAACGTTAAATTATCTGGACGATGGAACATCTTTTTAGTTATGTCAGTGTATTTTTAAACCATTAAGTTAGCAGGTATTGACCGAAGATGGTGTGAACTGAGAAACGTGGCATTTCCCCACTGTGTGCAGCTGGGCATGAGGACCGCCAGCGGCGACGACGTGGCGGGCCTGTTGGCGCAGCTGTGGGCTCTGCACGCGGCCGTGTGGGACGCGCTGAACGCGCACGTCGGCCGCCTGGCGGTGCTCGCGTCCCGCAGCGAGCGGCGCGCGCGGCGCCTGGCGCGCCTCTGCCACCTGGCGGTGCCCGCCGCGGAGCGCGAGCTGCGCGCCGACCTGCGGCCCGCGATGCGCGACGCTCGCGCCGAGCTGGCCGCCTGCCGCCGCCGCCTGCGGGCGCGCGCGGGCGACGCCGCCGGCTTCGGCAAGCTGCTGGCGCGCGCCGACCCCGACAGCTGGTGGCGCCGCCGCGGCGACGCGACGCGCCCCCTGGCGGCGCGGCTGGCCGCGTGGTGGCGCCGCGTCTTCTGGAGGCGGACGCGCAGGGTGGAGCCCCACTCCCAGGTCACGCGCCTGCTGCCGCTGCAGAACTGACCGTCGCTCTACCACGCACGACAGACGTTAAAGCATGCTGCATGTTCCGTGTCGTAACTAGTCAAATGTGATATTTTAAGCTCGACCGATATTTGATGTGGATTTTACAGATCTAATGTAACAATGTAGGAAAACTACGAAAGGAAAAATGTTTATTACACCGACTAGGCATCGTAGTTACGATCTCTTAGCTAACGTACTTGCTGTGAAATTGTTTACTAGCTGTTTACATTCTGTTAAATGTCTGTGTCGTTCTGAAGTTAGTTTCAATAAAATTTGTGTGCAGTGAAAGTCTGTCCAACTTGCTGTAGAAATGCACAATGCTGAGCATCACTCTGGTAGAGACTGGATTATTATCCACAGAACTTGGTGTATTTACTGTCACCTCGACCTGATACCTGACACAGCTATCACTATAGGAATGCAGATTTCGCTGGAAGATTTAGATATTGATATCTTCTCAGGTTATGACTAGCCCAGGCGTCACTTTCTGGCTCCATTTTGACAAGTTTCCTGGTTGTCATCTTCAGGTCCGCAGATAGGGTAGGAAACTTGTCTAAACGTTGCTGTAAAAATAACACCTTCACTTCACTAACAAGCTGTTAACTTCAGGTCTATCAGCGTTTCCTGTTCAGACATACGACATATCGACTAGCATGTCCCTTCATCTTAAAAGCTGCTAGCATCACTATTGTTGATAAAATCTGATGGTGTTGATCCGAAGGAACGGATTCCCCAGTATCAGGGTGGTTATTCAAGTTCCTGCTTGAACTGTGGAGGTTAGTAACATCATTCTACTAACTGTACCAGTACCAACATAATTTCCATAACGTGCATTACCAATAGTGTAGGGAGGGGTGTACTTTATGCCCAGCAAAAAATTTACAGTTCAAAGTTGTCACTCTACTGTCATTTACACTTTCTAAAGACTGTCTAAGCGAGTTCCTGAACTTGTTAAAGGACACAGACGCATACTGCCAACACTTAAAACTCAAATTTAAGTTAGATTGAAAAATTTAAAATATTTTTGGGACCTGCTAGAATTCATCAAATATCTTACAAAAGTAGAAAATTAGAAAATATAAAGCAGATTAGATTTTCCAAAAGATAGGCACAAAGTACCTCCCCTTGACATTGTTAAACATGTCAGCTCAATCCCTTTCGATACAAATCACACATTTGGTAGCATTTTATTACTTTTCTGACAGAGTACATAGACCTTCAAATACAACTGAAAATTGGATATGCTACAGTGCTGGAGCTGTGAGGATGGCGTGCAGCGGAATGCAGTAGTAAGGATCTGTTAAATGTTTCAAGGTACTAGGCACCAATAAACAGAGCCGGTCGGTGCGGCCGAGCGGTTCTAGGCGCTTCAGTCTGGAACCGCGCTACCGCTCCGATCCCACGTTCGAATCATGCCTTGGGCATGGATGTGATATCCTTAGGTTAGTTACGTTCAAGTAGTTCTGGGGGACTGATGACCTCAGATGTTAAGTCCCATAGTGCTCAGAACCATTCAGATATAGTTGGATTCATTGAATTCGGCAAGTAGCCAGGGTAGCAGAAGGGCATTGGTCGCGCTCACATGGGCATGACGCAGCGAGGGACACGTGTACTCAGTACCCCACATCACTCAGATAGCATCTCGTTTCGGTGTAGCCCCTCCACCACCTCTTACGGCCAGCAGTTTGCCAGGGTACTATTCTTGGCATTGTAGACTGTGTCCTAATAACAGCTCTGCACAAGGTCATTAGTTGAGTCATGGCCCCTCAACGAGCGACTGGCCAGTGTCACAGATGTCCAGTCGTACATGGAGGTTGGTTGATGGTAGCTACTGCACTCGCATACGTTGGTGGTAATTCGGCACTTCAGCAGCTACCGTCATATACAGGCCTCAGGCCTGTTGGTAGAAGTCGTGTAAATCTTACCAGCAAAGGGGATGTGGCAACAGCCCACAGCAGCCATGTCAGTCTGTTGGCTGCTGTGCATGGTATGTGAGAAGGAAATCGGCCACATTGTTCAGAGAGGAACCATCCCAGCACTGGGCGTAATTGCTTTACGGGATGCGTAGAAAATTCAAACTGGGACGACATTAGATGTGGACCATCTCTGCAGTGTTCCACCCACACCATCGCCTGACTCTCTAAGCATAGTAAACCAAGGCAACGTTTTGCTTCTACTGGCGTCCTGTGCGTACACCACATTAAAAATGTGAACTAGTACAAAAGATACTTAACGATTCGGGACAGACAGTTAAGTGTAGGTGAAGCGATATAGTTGGACTGTACTATAGTCAAGCTGTTACTATGCCTGAATTTAGTGGGTACTTACTGCCTACAGAAGATAGGCTGGTAGCGTCCATACAACAACGCTAGTCTTCGAATAATACAAAACAAGTTAAAACTCAGGGATAGGAATGAAACTACCTCAAAGTTCGGTATATGTGTTGGCTAGAAAACTAAAAATGACTAATGAAGGCTCCTGATAGATGAGCTATTTGGATGATTGTGCTGGAGAGGGAGTGATAGTGGGCACGTGAGACTACAGCTGAGCTTCAACCACGCCTCTGTGATTAGAACCTGGTGCCATATACAGTGAAGAGTCCTCACCATAAGATAATGTGGAGTATAAAGACAGTTGCATAGTGGATATCAGTGAACATCTGTACTAGAACTGGGGTGGCAGAATTAAATAAGAAATATGGATACTGCGTATAGTCCTGTTTATTGCTGGAACATGTGAACTTCATTCTACGCACTGAATATGTAATAAAAGTACTGAAAGTGCACAATGCTTTAAATAAAGTGTCAAACACACGATAATTCCCTGTAATACGTTGGTACAGAGGGGAAAAACTGGAAAGGAAATGCCAATATCGTACAGTTTGCTGTATGTAGGTAAACCCATGGATTGCTGAAGTAGTTCACAGGTTAAAGGAAAGACTCAGAACAGTACATATGAAAACTGGCACACTTACTTCAGCACATGTAAAGTCAGTTCACTGAGTGCCTGAATTCAGAATTCCTTAGTCACATGCACAAATGCGGCACATACCAGCATTATGAAAGTCAGATGCAGATAATTGCTGGAGTGGTAGTTGAGTTAGTTTGGTGCCAGTATCTGTGACAGATCATAGGCTAGTGTCGTCTGCTGGAAGTGCAGATGAAGCGAATGTTAGCTATCTGGAGCTCAGATGGCACATTCATATCTGCTCCTTCTACAACTTTTGCTGGTTTTGCAAGTACCATATTTCCCGCTAGCCAATCACTGTGAGCCTTCAGAGTTGTTAATTAGTCAAAAAAATTGCAGTCTCCCTCATCTTAACGAATCTGCTGCAAGTAAACAATAATACACATTTGTTTTAGA
The DNA here is from genome assembly GCF_021461395.2 of Schistocerca americana. Classification (NCBI taxonomy): domain Eukaryota; kingdom Metazoa; phylum Arthropoda; class Insecta; order Orthoptera; family Acrididae; genus Schistocerca; species Schistocerca americana. The sequence goes on along the minus strand of NC_060120.1, from coordinate 276,211,989 downwards.
ATGGGACAGAAAGCGGAAATTCTCCCCCACTAAAGGGATGGTTTCATATTTCAACCAATGATAGTGACTGCACGTAGGCACTCGCGAGTTTTCATCCCTGTCAAAAAAAATAGTTTCGGTAAGACAATCCTAGTCTTGCTGACCAGCTTAGTCCGGCACGCACTGGTGTACCATGACCATCCGAAAGAGCGACTGTCACCCAGTGCGTACCTGGCAGCAGTTCTGTACTGTATCAAGTTATACGACCTGTTTGCTATTCTGCCTCTATGCCACTAGCACTCTCAGGCATCCAATGCACTTAGCTCACAGAAAAATTAAATTACAGAAATTAAATGTATTTAAAGTAACGACATTGCTGTTCGTTACTTGGATACGTTCATATTTAAATTCTAATTTGAATTTATTTGGTAGTGTAATGTGAATAATGGGTTGGTTATCAGGTTACGGAGCAGTTCCGGAAAAACTGTCCCATAAAAATGTCGAGAGATGTCTGCAGGTATTGGGCTATGGATGGGATTGCCGTTACCCACGGAGACGTTGAGTTGGATTTTCCATTCAGAATAGAAGTAGCAGGGTAGACAAAGATTGATAGGACGGGTTTCTGTGACCATTCATACGTTTCTCTAAAGCACGGTTGACACTGGAGTGAATGGAAGCGAGCGCCAGAGAATAAACATTCGCAGACGATTCGCCGGTGTTCACTACCATTCTCTTGCATCTGCGAACAGCATTTACAGTTGAAAGAACGGAGACAATACGAGAGCCAACATGACCTATTAACTCTGCGTTTTTGTTTCTTGGCGCTAGTAATAATCGGCACGTAGGATACAACACCAATATAGACATCCACAATACTAAACTTTGATAGAGGATTATTTTTCAGGGCGACAGAACTGTTTCTGACGAAGTAGGAAAGGGAAAAATTTAGGTTTCTTAGTTTTTACTAAACTGTAACATGCGTGGCATTATTCCACTTAACACTAAATTCCACCTCTAGCTTTTCTGAGCATCATTCTGAAGTGCCCATTTCAATTGACACTTGTCGCTGATCTCTCATTATAGACAATTGAAGGGGAAATTTGAAAACGATCCTTCAATAATACGGCCAACATAATCTGAAGGAAAAGCAGCTAGCATTTACAATCATTAAAATTAGCAGCTGAGGTCATTTTCGTTAGTGATGGTTCCGCATTTCAGTAGCTGCTACATCTGTTACTGAGGTATTTACTGACGTAAGCGAGGCTCACCAAGTATTTTAATAAAATACTAGGACTATTACAATAAAATAACTAATGAAATGCGAGATATACACAAGACTCGTCACACAGGCTACGTGATAGGATGTGCCAAATCAGTCACCAAATCTTTGTGCTTAAGGGCAAGTACTGACACTAGGCCGTCCTCGGACTGCATAGGGGTGTGTGTGGGTGTGTGTGTGGGTGTGTGTGTGTGTGTGTGTGTGTGTGTGTGTGTGTGTGTGTGTGTGTGTGTGTGTGTGTGTGTGTGTGTTACTGGAATAACATGCACTTTGCTGAAGGCTTACATAGTAATAAATTTTCCGTCCCTAAACCAGCGCTATCGCACGAGGAAATTATGTCCATTTTTCTGATTACTGCACGTATTTTCTAGTCATCTCCATCCCCGCCCCCCCCCCCCCGGCCCCCGCCCGTCCCTAGTAACTGAAGTAATATCAAGCAGCTGCAGTAGACAGATTTCAATCGGATTTCTGTATCAGCCCTAAGTAAGAGACGGTTATAATACTAAATTCCTTCCAGATTGTCACATAGGGGTATAATGGTGATAGCTTTCGGCATAATAGGGTTTACAAGTGAGTTACATTTGTCTTAAGCGTGGTTTTTAATAGATCTTACTGGGGTGAACACATGGGCCACTTTCCCCTGCGAGCTGTGCAGCAAGTTTTTCCGATCGGACGCGATGTTGGCATTAGTGATCGACAAAGGAGAGTATCAAACTGAATTAAATAACAAACTATATTTGGAAGCCACTTTGTTTAAACATTAATATTATAAATTATTACTCCCCATGCAAGTGACGTAACAAAAATAATACAAATCATTTACCTTAAATCAGATGACTCAAACTCAAATTTTTACTAACAACGAAACAATCTGCTTCTGTCACTGACAATAGTAACGTACATTAGAACTAGTCTAACGACTTCTTGGCAGGTAGCAGTGCTGTTCAGGGCAAGAACTATCAATGGCCACTTTTCCCATTCTGGCCACTTTACACCACCTTCCCCTACTGATCTTGCTGTTACTTTGTAAACTAAATAAATTAGTATCGTATATTTATAACATTAACTGCAATACGACACAAATATATACTAAATGTTATGAATGTCATTTTTCGTCTACTCATTGCATTATATTGCAACAGTGTTTTATTTCATACCGCTTTGCTACAGACATGTACCACATTTAAAGCTGACAGTCCCTATACTGCGCATTAACGAATTCATATTACTGTGCACGCTCCTGAGTAGTTAGCATTGGAAAACATATGTTCCTTCGGCATTTGTGCTGTGGATCTCTGATCCCAAAAGCGCATAACATATTCTTTCTTCAACTATAGGTGAAGAGTGCTTTCAAGGGCATTCCTAGCGGGCAACAAGTGCGCAGTTCTACAGCCCACTTAGCCCCGCCCCGAGTCACACCTACCCCTTCAACGGTAAAAAAATTAAGGTATTCGAGACCACGGAGACACGGTTAACAATTCAATTTCGAATAAATCAGAACATGTATCCAACTGGTAGGTGCACCTTGCGCCATTTCTCGTGAAATCACGAACTATTTCGTAGTTCACGACTACTTTCATTACAAATGAGTTCTAGATGGGTTGTGAAAGCATGTACCTGATCGACACTTCCAGTACGCGAGAAAAGAGAAGCAGCTATATGAATATCAATAGCTGAATCGGCCAGCCACTACTAAGCAAAGAAGCAAAAGCTGAATGGGGGAAGAAACATATCAACAGGCTATACAAGGGAAACGGAAATGTTACAGGAAAGCAAGAAGTGATGGAAGTTGCGTGGAAGATATGAAAGTTCCTAGAAGAATTTGACAGAGCGCTGCAAAAGCTAAGTCTAAGCAAATTCGTTGAAGTAGATGACAATCCCACAGATCAGTGACGTCCTCAGAAGAGTCTGTTATGCCGAAATTATTCCAACTGGTGTGCTACATACGTATTTGTGGCATAGGCTGAATACCCCCAAACTTCAATGTGAAACTTCCAATTAAAGAAAGTCGTCAAAGGTGCGAAAATTACCGAATAGTCAGTTTAATAAGGCATGGTTGAGAAATACTGAGACGAATTATTTGTAGTAGACTGTAAAAACTAGCAGAAGCCAACCTCTGAGAAGATTAGTTTCGATTCTAGAGTAACGTCGGTGGGTGTGTTTCAACCCTCCCTCAATACTGACCCTACGACCTATCTTAGAAGTCAGATTGAGGAAAGGCAATCACAACATTACAGCATTTGTAGATTTAGGGAAGTCCATTTCGTGATCACAATACACGAAAGATTCACCTGCTCAAAATAGTTCAGAGTTCAACTTGATGATTCACAAATTAACACACGTGACGTGAAGAATAGTAAGTCATACTCTATTCTCACAAGGAATGGTCAGACTTGTCATGTCGAAACCTGTGTTGCTTTTTTTTTTACCACTGTGAGTTAACATTGCAAGAAGTCTGTGTGCAGAATTTTAGCTGCTGACATGACCTGGAAGTCTGCAAACAATTTTGTGAAGTAAGACATTGTGGCATGGTTTCCGCGCTTATAACTGCCTCTTGTACAACCCTGACCTCTCTCGCTACGTTATACCGACGCCATCTAGGGACAAGGTGGGTGGCGTCAGCTACGCGCCTCTCTCTTGCCACAGCAGTGAGAGAGCTGATTCCCCCAGTGAAAGCGATCGTATGATAATTAAACATTCGTTGACAAATATGGCTGACATGTTATCTACAATATTCTTTCCAAATAGCTATGACATAGACACAAATAAATATACTGTTTAGAACACGTCAAAATTTTATTTTTTGTAATTAGCGCAAAAATGCGAAATATTGATACAATGTTAAAAACAGGGTTTTTTGTGCACCAAGAACATACAAGCAAAGACGACATATGACAGCCCGGTGAATCACAGATGTTGTTAGATGTCCGCAGACAAAACTGGGCTGGTGTCAGGAATGAATCAGGCCTAGTACCAGTATATTTCGAGGAGTGCCACGCATATTTAATCAAATTCTGAAACCGTGGGGAGGAAAATTGATAATGTACTACTGATTGCATCTTGAGAATATTGTCACGGTGATAGACAGGAAATTAGTGATCTGCACACCATAATTTTCTTGTTAGTTTTCTGTAAAATGCCTTCCACTGGCGGAAAAATTCTGTCTAAAGATTGAATTACGTTCGTCGTGCCGGGTGGAATCTGAAGTATCTCTACTTCTTTGTGAGGGTGGGCTCGAAATACAGCTTTTAATGACTCAGACCTTTTATGATCTGACCAGGAATCTAGAAGAAGAGATTCGTTCCCGCAGAACGGAAGAAAAGCATGACGCATGAAAAGTGCAACTTTTTCATTTGCCATTTTTCCAGACTTCGATGGGTCTACCACAAGATTGTTTGCGTAGAACATTGTTCTTTTGACACGTGGTCCAAAACGTCCAATTGGTTCTAGAAGACACACATATAGTTTAGGCAGCAATAAACCATCCAGACTAATTATGGGCATTATAGTGTATGAATGGGTGAGTGCAGTCGTGGACTGCGCAATCGCCTCAATATGTTTTTCCCGTTTGAATGACAGTGTTCTTTTCGCACGCATTTCCTTTTGAAAACCTGATTTGCATTGTACACGTATGATTCACAAAAACTAGCTATCTTATTTTTTTGCATTCGTAAGAAAAGCTACCATTTCGATTTGTGTCACTTCATTTTCCGACCTGTTTCTCGATACAAATTTTATTTTTTTTGCCAGAATTTTATGTGATCTTTTGAAGCGACTAATCCAACTTTGAGAAGCTGTAAACTCTATAGCGCCTATCGCGTTGGCAACCTCCAACGCCCAATCACGCAATGTTGTATCGCTGACACTAAAATATGACTGTTGTCTGGCATCGGTAAATAGCTCAAAGAGTCGCGCATTTACCTCCGTCGCAATTTCCAGTCGACTCTTACGTCGTCGAGCGACCTCCTTTTTCCATCTATACAATTCACGTTCAGACCGGACAAAGCGACACTTATTTTGAACAGTACTGACACGTAGGCGTTTCTTACCACTTTCGTTCAACCAACACGTCACCGCTTTTTCTTTGTCTGATTGGGTAACTGTAGTTGCTGGTGTTACTTTCGGAGATAATTGATTATGGTACGCGGCACTATCACTCGAAGAGTCTTCATGAGTGCAACTTTCGTCGGTGTCTTCGCCGTCTGTAGATTCACAGTCTGCAATATCGAGTGTTCCAGTTGTTTCTGCGCCATTTACATGCTCGTCTAGAAGTTTAACAACCATGTCGCACAACACATAGGCTTCACGCGTGCTTTCTGTTGACTGCTTCATTTGGCGTCTGTGGTGTATCTCCATGGCAAGCAGCAAAACATTTACAGGGTTCGCCATCACCTGCGAGGGGAGATTGAATGTTCACCGTAAAGTGGCTTGCGGAGTACAGATGACCATGTACAGAACATCTTTCACATCTCTAACCAGTTTCAGGACGGTACGTTTCGAAATACGTACCAGAAATTAAAAGGACGTGCATGCCACAGAAACGAATATTCGTTTCCCCTTTCCACCAAAACCGTGCAGCGATACTCCTCTTTAGTGAACGCCGCGATAAGACGGCCGCTCTTCCCGACCATGCGCACAACGCTCGCGACTCGCCATTTCCAGGGGTGGCCAGCCGTCACTGCAAGCGCCAAGCAGGAAACACAGCCATGTTCGCGATTCTATTTATTTATTTATTTATTTTTAGGTGACTTCCATTTCATGTCAGCAGCTACAATTTTGCATACGGACCTTTTGCACAGTTAAATAACAGTGCTAAAAAAAGATGTATTGCTTTCGGCGTGACGAGTCTGACCATTCCCTTGTCACTTCTGTACATCAAGCGGGAAAAGTTAAAGTCCTACTTTGGAAAACTTTCATTCCTCTCGAAATATAAAGTCCCTTCAAAAGTTAAAATATTGTAGAGGCCGTTCGGCACCCAGAAACAATCACCTACATAACTGAATCACGAAAATTGCTTGTGATAGGTCTGCCTTCTTCCAGGACTCTCCACAAAGTCTCCGGAATCGCTCTCTTGAGCATGTCACTTGAAAAGTTCCAGTCTCCACTTGACTCCTGTAGTGTTTCGCTACTCTCTGCTTTTTGGCTGAAGTCTGTACCCACCAAAACTATGCCGTCTTTAACTCTACAGACATCTGATTCAAGTAGACCACTTACCTGTCGAGACCAATATACTACAACAATATTTAAATAAATAAATGTCATAAACAGTTAGACCCAGGTCATTTACAATAATAAGTAATAGTTCATAAATAAATAAGTCAGCATTATTGTACAAGTGTGCTTTTGATTAAAGACAGCAGAGAGCTCTTAAATATTGTTTAAACAATTTATGTCTTCCTGACAGAAGCGTCTTTTGGTTCTTTTTCCAATTGTGGTGTCTGCTAACACATGTGACTGATCACTTTTATGTTAACACAGCTTTTTAGTAGCGCTTGGAATCAACCTTTCAATAAAGTTACTCGAAAAATAGTAAACTGTTCATTAAATAACTACACAAATTAGGTAATATGTGAGGTATTCATGCTACATGCGTTAGCTGTGTAAATGTGGAGAATACAGCGATCTGACAAATATTTGAGCAATAAAAAAGATGTAAAAGACCGAATAAATCAATAAATAAAATAGACAGGTACAAATACCTTTCAGAGGGGACAGCTAAAGTTCATTGCTTTCATCTGAGATACCGTTTGTTGAAATCGCATGATGTTGTTGTGGTTGTTGTTGTGGTCTTCAGTCCTGTGACTGGTTTGATGCAGCTCTCCATGCTACTCTATCCTGTGTAAGCTTCCTCATCTCCCAGTACGTACTGCAGCCTACATCCCTCTGAATCTGCTTAGTGTATTTCTCTCTTGGTCTCCCTCTGCGATTTTTACCCTCCACGCTGCCCTCCAATACTAAATTGGTGATCCATTGATGCCTCAGAACATGTCCTACCAACCGATCCCTTCTTCTAGTCAAGTTGTGCCACAAACTCCTCTTCTCCCCAATCCTATTCAGTACCTCCTCATTAGCTATGTGATCTACCCATATAATCTTCAGCATTCTTCTGTAGCACCACATTTCGAAAGCTTCTATTCTCTTCTTGTCCAAACTAGTCATCGTCCATGTTTCACTTCCATACATGGCTACACTCCATACAAATACTTTCAGAAACGACTTCCTGACACTTAAATCTATACTCGATGTTAACAAATTTCTCTTCTTCAGAAACGCTTTCCTTGCCATTGCCAGTCTACATTTTATATCCTCTGTACTTCGACTATCATCAGTTATTTTGCTTCCCAATTAGCAAAACTCCTTTACTACTTTAAGTGTCTCATTTTCTAATCTAATTTCCTAAGCGTCACCCGACTTAATTCGACTACATTCCATTATCCTCGTTTTGATTTTGTTGATGTTCATCTTATATCCTGTAAGTAGGCTGTTTAGGTTTTTATATTGGTAACGCCTCGTAGCGCTCTGTATGAAAATCACTGTCTGTGCTGTGTGCAGTCTGTGGTTAGTTTGCATTGTTGTCTGCCATGGTAGTGTTGGGCAGCTAGATGTGAACAGCGCGTAGCGTTGCGCAGTTGGAGGTGAACCGCCAGCAGTGGTGGATGTGGGGAGAGAAATGGCGGAGTTTTGATATTTGTAAGAATGGATGTCATGAACTGCTATGTATATTGTGACTTTTCGACACTATTAAGGTAAATACATTGTTTGTTGTCTATCAAAATCTTTCATTTGCTAACTATGCCTATCAGTAGTAGTGCCTTTAGTAGTTTGAATCTTTTATTTAGCTGGCAGTAGTGGTGCTCGCTCTATTGCAGTAGTTCGAGTAACGAAGATTTTTGTGAGGTAAGTGATTTGTGAAACGTATAGGTTAATGTTAGTCAGGGCCATTCTTTTGTAGGGATTTTTGAAAGTCAGATTGCGTTGCGCCAAAAATATTGTGTGTCAGTTTAAGCACAGTCATGTATAATTTTTCTAAGGGGACGTTTCAATCCTCCTTTCAAGACACTGTCCATTCCGTTCAGCTGCTCTTCCAAGTCCTTTGCTGTCTCTGACAGAATTACAATGTCATCGGCGAACCTCAAAGTTTTTATTTCTTCTCCATGGATTTTAATACCTACTCCGAATTTTCTTTTGTTTCCATCACTGCTTGCTCAATATACAGATTGAACAACACCGGGGAGAGGCTACAACCCTGTCTCACTCCCTTCCCAACCACTGCTTCCCTTTCATGTCCCTCGACTCTTATAACTGCCATCTGGTTTCTGTACAAATTGTAAATAGCCTTTCGCTCCCTGTATTTTACCCCTGCCACCTTCAGAGTTTGAAAGAGAGTATTCCAGTCAACATTGTCAAAAGCTTTCTCTAAGTCTACAAATGCTAGAAACGTAGGTTTGCCTTTTCTTAATCTAGCTTCTAAAATAAGTCGTAGGGTCAGTATTGCCTCACGTGTTCCCATATTTCTACGGAATCCAAACTGATCTTCCCCAAGGTCGGCTTCTACCAGTTTTTCCATTCGTCTGTAAAGAATTCGCGTTAGTATTTTGCAGCCATGACTTATTAAACTGATAGTTCGGTAATTTTCACATCTGTCAACGCCTGCTTTCTTTGGGATTGGAATTATTACATTCTTCTTAAAGTCTGAGGGTATTTCGCCTGTTTCATACATCTTGCTCACCAGATGGTAGAGTTTTGTCAGGACTGGCTCTCCCAAGGATGTCAGTAGTTCTAATGGAATGTTGTCTACTCCCGGGGCCTTGTTTCGACTCAGATCTTTCAGTGCTCTATCAAACTCTTCATGCAGTATCATATCTCCCATTTCATATTCATCTACATCCTCTTCCATTTCTGTAACATTGCCCTCAAGTACATCGCCCTTGTATAGACCCTCTATGGTCCATATACTCCTTCCACCTTTCTGCTTTCCCTTCTTTGCTTAGAACTGGGTTCCCATCCGAGCTCTTGATATTCACACGAGTCGTTCTCTTTTCTCCAAATGTCTCTTTAATTTCCCTGTAGGCAGTATCTGTCTTACCCCTAGTGCGATAAGCCTCTACATCCTTACATTTGTCCTCTAGCCACGCCTGCTTAGCCATTTTGCACTTCCTGTCGATCTCATTTTTGAGACGCTTGTATTCCTTTTTGCCTGCTTCGCATGACGCGATTAAATTTCCGTAATTCAGAGATTCATTGTGTACATATTTATTCAATGTGAAATATTAACTTCTGTAGATTTATAGATATTCAAATAGAGTTATGCCATTGGATGTGCCTAATTTTTCTGAGATCACAGAGGTTTTAAAGGTTGCATTAATAGCTGACTGTGAATTATTATAGACTCTCAAAGAGCTGTAAGAGCGCATGTCAGTTTGTCTCAAAGCCCACCATTTCTGGGAGCATAGCTGGCACTCCTGAATGATCTATGCATCATCCAAGCGGGATTTCCCCATTTATGGCGAAGGCTTTGTGCCCACAGCTGGGCTCGCCAGCAATGGTCGCTGCTCTGGACTGGCTACAGCTCTTTGACAGCCCTGGGGTTGGCCACCGGCGCTCAGACGTACAAGCAAATTCGCCTCTTACCAATACTGAGCGACCGATTAGACAGCCTTAATATACGTAACCTCACACGATGCTGAGGGTATTAGATTAGGAAGTGAGATACTAAAAGTAGTACACATGTTCTGCCATTTGAGTAGCAAAATAGAAGATGATGACTCGAGTACAGAGGATACAAAATGCAGACTGACATTAGCAGGAAAAGTGTTTCTGAAGGACAGAAATTTTTTGACATCGAATACAAATTTATTAGGGAATCTTCTGTACAGGTATATATCTGTAGTGTAGCCTTGTATGAAAGCGAAACTTGGGTGAAAAACGGTTCAGGCAAGAGAAGAATAGAAGCTTTTTACATGTGTTACTACGGAAAAATGTTAATTACTGGGTGGGTAGATGGAATAACGAATGACGAGGTTCTGAATATAATTGAGGAAATATTTAGGGCACTACTTCACTGAAAGAAGGGACTGGTCGATGGAACACATTTTGAGTCATTAAGGAATCGTCGTTTCAGTGATGGAGTCAAGTGTGTGGGTTATAGTTGTTGGGGAGACCAAGGCTCAAATAGGGGTGGCACATTCAAACGGATTTACACAGAGATGATGAGACTTACACTGGAGAGACCAGTGTGGAAGCTGTATAAAATACCGCTGAAGACCACCACCACCACAACAACAACAACAACAACAACAACACCTCAACCTCCTCTTAATGTTTTATAGTTTGAGTTTTCTCCGTGTGTTTCCTTTGCATGAGACTAATGTCATCTCCCTCCCCCTTAGTTCAGATCCCAAATGGAAAGGTAAAGTATTATGTATTACAAGTATAGCGTTAGTAGGGTGACAAGGAAAGAACAAGCCTAGAAGGTGCTGACATCAATATCAGCACTCTTTTTCCGGTATCATATTGTAGCAGAAACAATTGTACTTGCTGTATATATCTGGCGAAGCACCAACACTTCCTTATCTCGAAGGTCAGGGAGAGGAGAGGAGAGGAAGAATGGGGAGGGGATATTGCTCCTGCCCCCGCTGAACTCGTGCAATTTGCAAGAAGCATCTCCTCCCCAAGTGCCCTGATTTGCAGCAAAATACAGTGAAGATTCAGACAAGCCGAAAAATTTGTCAGCTATGTTTTGTATTGTACCACACAAATAGATGGCTCACTGCTACAATCGTCCTCAGTTTGTTGGTTGCACTATGAGTAAGTAGTTATAGCTGTTGCCACTAGATGGCTCTATTGTAAAAAACACAACATGGTAGTACATTATTTCTCACAGTTAAGATGTTGCAATATTTTGAAATGTCTGCAAATATAGGCCAGCAGTGCAAAAAGTGCAGTATTTACACCGAGTAACCAGGATATAGTTGAGTTTAATACATGAAAACAAGCTATAAGACATAAATCAGTTAATGAGATGTCACAATATTGAGAAAATACATCTTCAGTGTAAAAGAAAGTGCGAGTTAATTTCCACATAAACATGTACAATAAAAAAGTGCCAAAAATTCTAAAGTATATGCTAAATTTCAACACCTAACTGGTGTAGCAACCACAGATAGTATTACGACAGCAAAAGTCTTGAATCCAGGAAAAACAATGCTTTTATTGACGCATTTCACCAGTCTGATGAATCAACAGAAATATTTTTTTATATATTAAAATTTTCTGATAATGACCCAGAATCAACAAAAGCATTGCTTCCCCTGCATTCAAGACTGTTCTTCCTTCAAAATACAGAATCTGGTAATAGTAGTTTTGTGTGGCTGAATCTCCTAGTGCATGTCTTTCAACTGGATGCTGTTTCAAACACTAGTGTGTCCCTGCCCTACCACAATCACCAAGTGGGGAAAGGAAACCTACTGTTTAACGTGGAATCCGAACCACGTGTCGTTTCTCGCGAATTTTTGTAACATTGAGCACCTCTCAATTAAGTTAAAAGAAAGACTACACTATCAGTGATCCGAAAAGGATTCAATACTGCGACCTTCCAGTTTCCACACACACCCTGTACTACTAGACCACCCGGCTCATCACAGTTTCTGGTCAAGCTCCGCTGGTCTCATGAGTTGTGGTGGCTGATTACTTAACTGCCATTAAACGTATCCTCTGTAGCTGGCCAGCTCATAGGTCCCATCAGTGCCACGAGATGTCACTCCAAACGCCAATTAAATATCGAAGAGATAAAAATGCACATATTACACACCAATCACTACATAGGAGGAGCAAATTTTATACGCAAACCTTTCTCATGAATCACCCTATCTGTTAATGAAAACCTTATCAGGACCCTATAATAGTTGCTGAGATTAGCCTTCACATACAGTCAGAAAGCACAGGGGAAGGCAGGGATTTCAATTTATAATATGCATAGAAGTATATGTTCTCAGTACAGGCGGTTGAATGTTGAACATTTAAAGTAAAATGTTGTTGTACTCTTTAAAGTAGTCATTTGACAACAGTCTTTCTAAAAAAAGTAAGCAATTAAGCGCTTCATTTTACTGGAATGGGATGCCAGAAGTAAGCAGTAGTGAGGAGGGGAGGAGGGAGATTATTGTGGAAATGACATGACGTGGATGAGCTGCGGAGGAGGACCTGATCGTTGGATACGGAGGGCGGAAAGTGGGGGAAGGGATGGAGTATTCCGTGAAAGCTCAAAGGGTGTTTAGATATCCGGGTAGATTTAGCAGTCAATATGCGGAGGTTATTACATATCGCTAGGATAGGATGTGGGGAAAGTATAGGTGCAACATCAGAAGGATGTAATGGTACAGACGTGGCAGAATATGGGAGTTAATAGTCAGGGACGAAATGGTAGGGTGGCTTGCGCAAAGTTTACGGGAAGCGTAGGAAATCTGAGTGTTCGATATTGTAGAGGGGAGACAGGAAATTAATAAGCTCATACTGCATGCTAGTGGAGAACGGTAGCCATATACGGAAGGCTAGGCAGAATCCGTGACGTTTCAGGATCCTGAGCAAATGGTAGAATTTTGGTGGAGCGAAGACACTGGCGTAAGAGAGGATTGGTCGGATTAAGGCTTTTTGGGTGTGCTATATGTTGGTGAGACGCATTTCCCATGTTTGGGCCGTTAGCAGGTTTAGTCTACGGTTGACCTTTTGTTGAATAATTTGTAAATCCAGTTACTGTGTTGGTATACAGTCGAGAAGTACTATCAGATATTTTAGAGTGTCAACTAATCTAATAGGACGATTTTAGATGCCCTTTTAGTGAAAGGAGTGATTTTAAGAAACCACTGGGTACATTTTGAGATGAGGTGGAAGGAATCTTTGGTATTTCTAGAGGGCGGGATACAGGGGCAGAAAGGCTATGTCGACATTGTGTTGGATGAGGTACGCAGCAAGAGACGCTTTAGACATTTGGGCAATGCAGACAATGTCCAAGAGTGGAGGAACTGGGACAGACTTGAAGTAGTCAACCTGGGAGATGGAAAATGAAGGAATTTAAATCAGTAACGGGATCTAATCATCTATCCAGACGCTCTGTAACCTTAATAGCACAGAGCATGACACAGAAACGTCCGATATATTAAACGTCTTTCTCCAAAAGCGTTTCACAGAGGAAGTAGTTCGTTCTTTAAATTATTGCATGAACAAAAAAATGACAGATACAAAAATTTGCGACTAAGCTACAGAAAAGCAACTCAAATCCCTCAAAGGCTACTGTACTTGATAGGATACCACTTCGAAACTACTGACAATTTGCGAAACAGCTTGCCGCTGTTCGACCAGCAGTGTGCCATAGGTCGCTAGCCGTCACTTGCTTTAATTATAAAAATATATGAATGGCTTATTTCAATAGTGGTACAAGTCCGTTTTTGTTCATTCTGGGATACAGAGTCCTAAAGTTAAATGAGCGCTGAAAAATCTGCAGTTGAGATACCAGAAATATTCAAGCATATGATGAACCTTTCTGTTTGTTTCGACCATTAATTTCAGAAGCATTGTAGACAGAAAAGTGAAGGTAATGGACTTGTACCACTATGCAAATAAGCCCTTCATGTCTGAATGGTGCTAAATGTTATTATCTTTACATAAAGAAAAGTATTATCTTCTCAATAACCTTCAAATCGTGTGCTACCACCTTAATTCTTTGTAAATGAAATTAGTGAATTTACTTGTGGCAGTTTCGTTGCCTAAGCATTTGGTGGCTTTCAGAAACCAAATTAATTAATTTAATAAGATTGGACCTTGAACTGCTGGTGTACCACCTTAAAATAAAAACAGTGAATAGTTGAAGGAGTATTAATGAGAACTGCGGCGTATTTAAATTTACAAAATAGCGACAAGCTTAATTAGTTCTTTTATAACTACAGTGAGCTGATAAATATCAAATAAAAATGACAAACATAACTCAGAAACGGGATCATGTTTGATTGGCAAAGCATACATCGGGGTGGAAGCTGTACAAATTCTCCTCTGAATTAAGCCTTTTACAACGCAACTTGACTTTGTTTGTATGAATCCACTGTGAGGCCCAATTCTGTTCAGATGGAATCAACTACGGCCAAGTATACCAGAAACTATAGTTCACCTGAGAAAAGCGAGCTGTTAACATAATTTAACAACCATACGCCGATGCAACAGTATTTTATCCTTCCACCTTGATTCAGGCGGCAGCAGAAAACGGCGCGCTATTGGCGAGGAGCGGCGCTCTGCGGCAGCTGTAATGTTCTGACGCGTCCAGGAAAATCTGCAAACTACACCGTCTGGCGTTCTGATTATCAGAACGTAGGAAACTTCCCTATCAGAGCCCTGAAATCCCTGCAGATTTCAGTGTGAGGCGCACCCGTTCACTGGTCTGGCCAAACCAATTTGACTCAAAGGCACAACGATGCATGCTGAATTGTCAAACGTCATATGGCCGACACAGGACAAATAAGTTCGCCGGCCGGAGTGGCCGTGCGGTTCTAGGCGCTACAGTCTGGAACCGAGCGACCGCTACGGTCGCAGGTTCGAATCCTGCCTCGGGCATGGATGTGTGTGGTGTCCTTAGGTTAGTTAGGTTTAATTAGTTCTAAGTTATAGGCGACTGATGACCTCAGAAGTTAAGTCGCGTAGTGCTCAGAGTCATTTGAAACATTTTTGAACAAATAAGTTCACCGTATTTACACACGTTATGTCTGAGATGATATGCAGTTCCATTGTCGGTACAGTTGGAAACTGCCATTGATTCTTAGTCCATTATAAGACACAGACGAGTCTCACCCAATACGGAAAGGCATGGAGTTCTCCACCAGGAGAGGACCGGAAGACGAAGAAGGGAGAGAATCACAATTACTTTCCAACAGCCGTCAGTAAGGAGGCCGAATCATGAAAAAACGAAACCAATCGAACTCTGCTCTACTCACTGAATCTCCCTCTTCACTGTTCTGTTGGCCTGGTAGTCAATCCAGACACCAACGGGGTTCCCACGCTGGGGGGGGGGGGGGGGGGGGGGAGCCAATCAGCGACTCCAAATCGCATCGCTCTTGTCTGAAAAAAGGAGATTTTAAACTAGGGAGACGTCGTTCTCACGGTGAGCATGGCAATATAAAAATATCTACCTAGACAGGACCCTAGTCCCTCATTTAAGGAGACATCTAATCTTTCCAGGTCAACTATTTCCAGTTTCTGAAAGAAGGCTGTTAAGCTTCCCAGACAGTCGTGCCCATCAAACATGCTTTTGCCACTTGCTACTAGGACCTGACGACTTCCTGGCGACATGGGAGCATTGCCTCCACTAAACACATGCGCCAGCCACTTTGTCCATATCGTCCCAGCTTCTAATATGAGAATGGAGCCGGCCAGTGTGGCCGAGCGGTTCTAGGCGCTTCAGTCTGGAACCGCGCGACCGCTACGGTCGCAGGTTCGAATCCTGCCTCGGGCATGGATGTGTGTGATGTCCTTAGGTTAGTTAGGTTTAAGTAGTTCTAAGTTCTAGGGGACTGATGACCTCATATGTTAAGTCCCAAAGTGCTCAGAGCCATTTGAACCATTTGAGCCATGAGAATGGATAGAGTTTAATGACCTTCCCACTGTTTGCACAAAGGCTCAGTTTACAGCAGTCTCTCTTAAATGGCTTCTTCTACCCACTTCCTGCCAAATGGTCATAAACCACACATACCAAATGTAGTACTAGGGAACACCAAGATCACTACCTAAAATATGAACGTTAGTCGCATTGACAATGTTGTTAAAATGAGAGAGTGGCATGCCACCTCTCGAGGTCTCTAGAAGAGAGAAGCGTTCCTAATGATTGGAAAAAAGCACAGGCCATTTTCCCGTTTTCAAGAAGGATCGTGGAACAGATGCACAAAGCTATAGACCTATATTTCTGGAGTCAGCCTGTTGCAGAATTTTGCAACATATTTTATGCTGACGTATTATGATATTTCTGGAGACTGAAAATTTTGTCTCTGTGAATCAATATGGGCTCCAAATCGTGTGAAACCCAGCTCGCTCTATTCGTTCATAAGACCCAGAAACCAGTAAATATAGCCACCCAGGTAGATATCATATTCCTTGACTTCTGTAAAGCGTTTAAAACAGCCCCACACTGCTGTCTGATCAACAAAAGACGAGCGTACGGAATATCAGACTGTCTGATTGGCGGTCAGAGTTTCTAGCAAAGACAACAAGTCATTCTGAATGGAAAGAAGTCTTCAGACATAAAAGTAACTTCGGGCCTGCCCCAAGAGAGTATCATAGGACCATTATTTTTCACAATACATACAAATAGGCAATAGATAATATTGGAAAGTTCCATGAGGCTTTTTTCGGATGATGCTATTGTGTACAGAGAAGTCGCAAGACTAGAAAATTGTAGAGAGATGCAGGAAGAACTGCAGACGATCTATGCTAGGTGCAAAGGAAGTGGCAGTTGACCCTCAACATTAACAAATGTAGCGTATTGCGTGTACATAGACAGGACACTCTACTATATGATTACTTGATTGGAGAACAATCACTGGAACCGGTTACTTCCATAATGTATCTATAAGCATGCAGACGGAGCGATTTAAAGTGTGACAACCACATAAAATTTATCGCCAATAGGGCGCATGCCTCACTGAAATTCATCGTAAGAATCCTCGACCAATACTCGAATATTGTTCGTCAATCTGGGATCCACACCAGATACGATTAATAGAGGAAATAGATTAGATCTAAAGAAAAATAGCCTTTTTCGTTACAGGTCATTTAGTAAGCGCGAAAACTTCATGGAGAAGGTAAGTCAACTCCAGTGGCTGAAGCGGCAAGAGTTGAGGTCTGAATCACGATATGGTCTACTGCTAAAATTCAGAGTGTGCGTTCCTGGAAGAAGCAACAAATATAATGCTTCCTCTTACATACATCTAGCGAAAAGACCATGAAGGTAAAATTAGAGATTCGAGGCCACAGGCAGGCAATCGTTTTCACCGCGAACCATACGCGACTGGAACAGGAAAAGTGGAAAGTGACACTGGTACACTCTGAAACGTGGTTTATGGAGAATACGTGTAAATGTATATGTAGAATTAGTGTTGATCATGGTTACACAGGATGGGCGTTTGGCCTGAAAGATACATAAAAACAAACATAATTTGTTGGATGTACATACAACTGGAGGGTTGAAAGGGTCCACAGTGCCATACATGGTCAAATGCTTTGTCAAGGTCTAGGGACACAAAGACGGCGGAATTTCTATTACTGAATTCGTGGAATAGGAAGTGGGTAAGGCACAGGAGCAGCTCGTCAGTGGAAGTGTTAGAGCGGAAGGCACACTGGTTGACAGAGAGGGGAAGACGTTGGTTTAGATGTGTATTGGGAGGTGATGGATTCGCAAACGATGCTGAATACTTAGGTAGACTGATGAGTCGGTAGGAGAATTAGTCACTGTTAGGTTCAACAATAAGTAGAATACGGGAGGTTTTCCACTGCTCGGTACAGCAGCCTCTGTAAAGAATCACTCTATAAAGTTGGGCAAGGTTTTCTAGGAAGGAGCCTGGTCATTCTAGGTGCATAAAGGCAACACAGTCGGGAGCAGGAGCAGTGTTTGATTTCTTTTGTAGTGGTTCAAAAATGGTTCAAATGGCTCTGAGCACTATGGGACTCAACTGCTGAGGTCATTAGACCCCTAGAACTTAGAACTAGTTAAACCTAACTAACCTAAGGACATCACAAACATCCATGCCCGTGGCTGGATTCGAACCTGCGACCGTAGCGGTCTTGCGGTTCCAGACTGCAGCGCCTTTAACCGCACGGCCACTTCGGCCGGCCTTTTGTAGTATTTGGATGATATCTTGTGCTGTGATTCGAGTGTTAAGACACGTTTTAGTGTGTGGTCTATGTACTGGAAATTAGGTGTAAGAAGTGGGACAGAGACGATGGTTCGTTCACGGACAGTAGGGAGTAAGAAGTCATCTTATTGAGGGTCATCACCAGGGACTGCGAACCTAACTGAGGGGTATGGTGCAAACTGGTTATATTTACCTTGGTTGTAAGGAAATTGATGATAATTTCGCAGGATTGGCTAGCAGGAAGTATGATTCTTTCCAGTGAGACGACCGTCAACACCCTCTTGTACCCCTAAATCAGTTCATTAATTTTGAAGTAAGTTTTAATTTGGGCGGCTGGTCACATTTTCACAATATTTGGCATTCTGAGATAGTGACACACTGCAGAGACAGGTAGCAACGATAGAATCTGAATGAACAGTTTTCATAATATTCATCTTTTACCATCCTCCTTCTTTGTTACAAGTTGTAGGCTCTTAGACCATTCTGAAATGTAACTTTTTATATTGGTCTAGACGATACTCGGCTTCTTTTTGTTAAATAATATGAACACTGGTGGCCTTCGTATTGTTGAATAGATAAATTTTCAGTCAGTTCACTTCACAATACAAATTAACATCAACCACCACGCTAACACAACACACATAACTTATACTCCATCCTCGCACTTCAAACTCGTACTACAAACTGTCTAAACACAAAGGTTTACCTCTAACAACATTTAGCAAAGAAAATACTATCACTTATCGATTTATTTGTGCGAAATCATCTTTGAAACGCAAGTTTGAAAAATAAAGTACAAGTAATTGCTTATCATACACCGTAGTATTTACATTAAGTCTTCATATATGTTGATGTTTATACATTTTAATATTGCTGTGTGGTTGTGGATTTCTGGGTTTTGAGTTTTCAACTTGGGAATCGTTCATTTCATATGATAAAAGATCAGTTAGTACATTTATCTCACCATAATTAGTTTTATTACAATTCCCCCGCACCCAAAAATTGAAAGGATTGAATGCGAGAAACATTTTAATACAAAATAATAGAACTGGTTATGTCAACTAGATTTGGAGTGTAACAAATCAATATTCATAGGTTCTTCTTTACATGATATACAACATTTTTGACCAGCTAGTATCATTACTTCATTCAAATGCGAAAAAGAGCAAAATTTCGCTTTACAAAGTTCTTTTCTCACAAATTTTCAAAACAGTTACAAAGTGTGACCTTTCGCCTATTCTGTAGCTGTCAAATTGTCACCAAATGTCATACAACATATGCGGGACACACAAAAGATGGTACACATAACAATAATATCTACTTATTACTCTATCCTTTGACATAAAGTTACTTTCATTGATTTTATCGTAGTGGCATGACAGTAGAACCTGTACTTTATGAGAGTCCGCCCCCGGTAGCTGAGTGGTCAGCGCGGCAGAATGTCAATCGTAAGGGCCCAGGTTCGATTCCCGGCTGGGTCAGAGATTTTCTCCACTCAGGGATTGGGTGTTGTATTGCCCTAACCATCATCATTTCATCCCCATCGACGCGCAAGTCGCCGAAGTGGCGTCAAATCGAAAGACTTGTACCAGGCGAACGGTCTCCCCGACAGGAGGCCCTAGCCACACGACATAATATAACTTTATGAGAATGTCTAAGCATTTTGAGAAACCTAAAAATACTGTGATGAACTTGCTGTAAGTAACTACTACACAAAAACATTTTCTTTGTGCTCCTTTATATATCAACAATTACAAATCTGTCTTCAATTAGTGAAATATTATTGATTGGTAATGCACTTAGTCCATATACAATTATTTGGAGGGCTTTAAAGAAAATATAGCAAAATACTTTAGATCACAGAACAAAATTAATGTACTTAGGAACTCATATCTTTTGTTTAGAACACAAATGAAATGTGTTTGCAACATTTCATAACATCTTTTATATTCTTCACTAATATCTACATGTCCTTCATAATACCTTACATTACCACCAGATATGTCACTATGGAAAATAGTGTTCATCAGATTTTAAGCCCATAACTGAATTTCTCTATTTACGTATTTATTTATTTTTGGTTATCCAATTACTAGAATGCAATTCTCTCTCCATCTCACTTTCACATCGTTTAACAAATTAAATATGTCTGCTCAACACTAACATTCATACCACATACAACATAACTTTTATCATTAAGCTAAATTTCATCGTCTACAGGTTCCGCTGTCATAACAACATCAACAGCTTTTCCTCCACATAAACCTCTCATATTTCTGTGAAGTAAGCACCCTTTTGTGCATTATCATTTTGACCCCCACGTATGACAGGAACCACTGCCTGTTGATTTTAAATTTTCACCTGTTAGGAGGAAACACCCCTTTTTGTGCATTATCACTACAGTTCAAATTCATTTTTCCAAACTCCAAGTGGACTCAAATTTATCATCCATAATGGATACCAGAACCTTCTTACTTCCGAATTTAGCATTCATACAGAACATTGAACCCTATGACTACAAAAATATGCTACAACAAAAATTACTTCTTGTAATATCTTACAAGAATTTTTTGTGCATGATGTGGCAGATGCTTTAAGTGTGGAACTGTCCCCTGATCCACAGGAGTTGTAATGACATCTAATGGGAATAAAACAAAAATTGAAGAGTACAGTGGAAGTAGAACCCAGAAAGGAAAGAGTTAGAATAGAGTACACCAGAAAATAAGAATGGTTACACCCAGCTAGGGAAGGCACCATTCGCCAAGTGGTGTGCCTATCAAAGTCAGCAGACCCTCTACCTTAATTTCATGTTCAAGACCATCAATTTTATCACTCATTTTGTCCTTTAACCTCTGAATGCTACAAATATTTTTTGTTCATTAGTTTTCATATCACGTAGTAGATTATAAAATAATATATGCAAAATTGCTTTCCAGGTCTTGAAACTAGATTTCAGGATGAGACAATTAGCTCATTCTTCCATGTATTTCTGAAAAATGAGTTATTTAGTTACTTATGCAAAAAATGGACACAAGTTATGCCAAAAATGTCAACAACACTGAAATTTCTTTTAAAGTGCTGTTCATGAACTATTTCTCACTGTCGTATCTCAGTTTTTCTTTCACCTCTACAGAAAGTACACTGATTCAACATGAAAATTCAATACATGCTAAACATCAGAAAAAATGTCTGTCGTAAGTAAATTACATACAGCACAAGAAATTGCAGTTATTTTGTGAGAAATTGATTGGTGCTTTCCTATACACATTCCCAAAATTAGTCATGACAAATATCACATTCATTAGATGACAAATAATTATAGACAGCAAAAGAAATGCTGTAATGGTCATTTTTCAGACTCCAGAGACTTTTTACACAAATATCATGACTAAAAATAACATGGAAATTACACAGGCACTAATTCATTATATACTGCAAAGAAAGTTATGTTATGAACTGAAAAAACGCTCATGAATTGATTGAGATTTGTACCTAAAGCTTCAGCTTTTCAAATGGTTAGTTAGTTAAAACATTACTCTAAGCACTGACAAATAACACTGTAAAAAACTAATTACTTTTCATGAAAGAACGTAATAAAATACAAATTGTGACTTATTTACAAACTGTAGATAACTAACACAGCATAATCAAAAATAATAAGTTACCATACTTAAATTGTTTGGGCAGAAATTTATAGAAAACTGTAACTACATAGTTTTTTACATATGGTAGAAAACGTTTGCTTCTACATCATTTGTTTGTGGAGTAGATGCATATTTTTTGCGGTTGTTGTTGCAACTATTACTATGTTGCTTTCCAGAAGATTTTTTACCATTTACTCCATTCTGTTCCTTCTGATGATAATTGTTACCTTTGTGGTTACTTTGTTCCCTCCTGTTGTGATTAGTACTGCGCCAGTTTTGCTTACTACCCCTTTCAAAATGTGTCTCCCTATTGTGGTCGTATTTCCCTGTTTTTCTTAGAACTTTGTCTAATTTATCAACACATTTCAAAAATTGGTCTATTGTGTCATCTGACCCATAGACTAGGTCCCATTGTACCTCAGTCCGGAGCCTCCTTTTTAAGGCATCAATCTGTGTAAGTTCATCAAAAGGTTTGCTCAATGAGCTAATTTTTTAAGTTGATTTTTGCAAAACTGTTCCATGCTAGTACGCCCTTCCCTGCAATTTGGTCGACTGAGAAATTCAATTTTTATTCTAGCTTGCTCATTCTCTGACCAAAACCTATCTACAAATCCTTTTTCAGAATCTGCATAGGTTGTGTCATCATTAGCACATTGATTAGCTCAACTTAATGCTTCACCTTCTGGAAACTTCATAACAATATTGATTTTCGTCATGTAAAAGACAAAATTCTCTCTGCAATGCTGTAGAAAATCTACAGGATATAAACTACCTTCACCTGAAAATTTTTCCATTGGAATGCTTCAAAACAAGGTGCTAACATTGTTAATACGATTTCTATTAACTACATAATTGGACAATTCTTCAACTTTTTGCACTGAACAGAAACACTACTTTCTAGGGTGCTGGTTTTGTTGTTACTTAATAATACATTTCTTGTGAATTTGCTGTCTACTGTCTTCACCTGTTCAATAAAACTGGTTTCAACAAGTGCCCGTTTGGTATCAACATTAGTTTCCACAGTCGAAATTCGGCTGTTTACATTTTTGTCAACAATACGTGTTTCCTCATGCACTTTTCCAACAGCAATTTTGTTTCGTTCTATCTTTGGTGATTTCATCTTTAACATTTTTGACTTCAGTGTTGACTTTAAACGTAATTTCTTTCAATTTGGACTCAACAGACTCTAATATCTGATCTATCAATTTTTTAATTTATATCGTATATTTTAGCTGTATTTTTACTGATACAATGAAATAGTGGTCCTATGGAATGACAGAATTTCGTGAGCTGGCCATTTACTTTCTTGTTTATGATTTTCAAGTTGCTCATTCATGTTTGCAAATTGGTCCTTACTTTTTTGTTTATGACTTTCCAGTTACTCATTAATTTTTGTAATGTAGTCACTACTCATTTTTATTAACTGATCCTTATTATCATTAGTAATTTTTATTAACGATGCCAACATGCTACTCGTTTCATCGTTATTATCTCATTTTACTAATTTACATTATTTATCAGCGTTTTTTTTCTACTGTACTGCTTCATGAATAAAGCTTTCTTGTTCTGGATTCGCAACGCTCCTTAAGTCTCCCATGTCTGCATTACTCTCCACTGTTTCAGGTTCTTGTTCAATGACTGTCGTTGTTAATGACTACTCAGTGAAACACTTCACCACTAAAAGAAGAAAAATAAAGAAAATATTTCCAGAACTTTGTTGTTGGATGTCGACGTTGTTAATTGTTCACCTCACTTTTTATTTTTCAACGTCTCCTTCTTCTTCTTCTTCTTCTTCTTCTTTTTCTTCTTGATTAAGAGCTCCTTTTGAATTTATTGTTGCTGTTTCGTAGCTGTGGTTCATATTTGGCCACTCGTTCACATAAAATTTTCGCAATATACATACTTTCAGTGTGGAACAAGAAAAATAGCCCGGCACAGTACTTATATTTCACCTCCAGAAAATCAAGAAGACGCCAACATACTCTGACTGTTACCACCCTCTTGTAGCACTAAGCTGAATTATTAATTTTGAAGTAAGTTAAAATTTGGGTGACTGGTCAAATTTTCACAGCACTTAACACTCTGAAATAGTGACACAATGCAGAGACAGGTAGCAACGGTAGAATTTGAATCAAGTTTTCATAATACTCATCTTTTACTGTCCTCCTTCTTTGTTGTAAGTTGTAGGCTCGTAGACCATTCTGCTATGCAACTCTTTTATACTGGTCTAGAGGATGCTCGACTTCATTTTGTTAAGTAATATGAACACTTGTGGGCTTTCTGTTGTTGAATAGATGTATTTTCAGTAATTTCAGTTCACGATACAAATTAACGTCAACCACCGTGCTAACACAACACACATAAATTGTGCTCCATCCTCGTACTTCAGACTCTTACTACGAAGTGCTTGAAGACAAATATTTACCTCTAACAACAAGTAGCAAAGAAAATACTGTCTTATATCGATCTGTTTGTCAAAGTCATCTTTGAAATATACATTTCAAAAATAAAGTAGAAATTATCATTGCTTATCTTTTTAAGAAGTCCATAATCATTATCGTAATTACATTAAGTCTTTATATGTGTTGACGTTTATACATTTTCGTATAGCTGTGTGGAAGTGAATTTCTGGGTTTTTAGTCTTCAACTTGGGAATCGGTCATTTCATATGATCCAAGATCGGTTGCTACATTTATCTCACCATAACCAGTTGTAATATTAAGGCTTTCCAGTGCTTAGAGTGGGGGCGAGAGGTGGGGGCGGGAGGACTGGAAGCTGACAGTGGATAAAAACGCTGTTCAGTGGAAGTTGTCACGGATCGCCCGTAGCGCTCGTCAGCTTTGATTCCTTTTTCGCGAGTACGTGGTTTAATTACCAGCACTTTGGTATGAAAGAGAGCTGAGAGATTAACGGGCTACCGGTATGGGGGACTTTCTTAGATAGTCACGAGTACGAAGAATGTTTCAGAATAGTGTAACTTGCTGGAGCTACGCTGTCAATGATGCGACCGGTGGACTGTCAGTAGCCGGCCCCTGGCACTGGGCTCTGCCACAGCGATACGGCAGTGGGGCGGCCCCAGCTGCGATCACTGAAGGACAAAATACGGTTTTAATATCGTGATAGACCACCTGTACGAAATCTTGCATTGTATAGCATGTTGAAAGCTAGTGTGCGACAGCCCAGATTTGCTTGATACTAATTTGAGATGGAATGAAAATTCATCGAAGCCAGCCAGTGAATCAACGGCGCTACATCTTTACGAGAAGCAGAATAATACACTGACGGGGAAAAAATACAGCACCAAGAGGGAGTTGTGCGACGTAAGTGAAAGTTGATAGGCGTGTTTCTACATCTGAAGGATTATGTCTGTTCTAATTTCACGCCAGCCGCGTAAGAGGATGCAAATCATTTTTGCTTTAAATGTACGCTGTAAGCGTTAGTTAGCTTTGAGATTGGACGTGGTGAGTTGATGTTAGTCAAGAATGCCTTTAAGGCGACAAAGACACCATCATCAGCATCTCACTGAGCTTGAATGAAGTCGTTGAATAGGGCTAGGAGGTGCCCGTCGTTCCTTCAACAATATTGCAGAAAGACTAGGCAGGGATGCTGGCAGCAGTGGTCACGAGAATGTACGGCCGCAAAAAGACCGAGCTCCGGACAGTTACGTGGCACTACCGAGAGGGAACACCACTGTGTGCGACGTATGGCTCTGACGCATGGTACTGCATCTGCAGGAGCAATTTGTGCAGCAGTTGGCGCACCAAAGTGACACAACGTACTGTTACAAATCGGTTACTTCAAGGACAGATCTGAGCCAGACCCTCTGCAGCGTGCATTTCACAGAACCCAAACCACAGCCAATTGCGACTTCAGTGGTGTCAAGCGAGAGCACACTGGAGGGCGAGGTGCAGGTCTGTTGTGTTTTCTGATGAAAGCTCGTCTTGACGAGATGGCAGTGATGGCCGTGTGTTGGTTAGGAGGAGGCCAGCTGAGGGCCTGCAACCAGCCTGTCTGCCCCCTAGACACACTGGTCTTAAACCTGGAGTCATGGTCTGGGGTGCGATTTCATATGACAGCAGGAGCACTCTCGTTGTTCTCTCACGTACCCTGACTGTTAAACTGTACGTCAGTCTGGTCATGGGACCTTTTGTGCTGCCATTCATGAACAACATTCCAGGGAGTGTATTCCAACAGGATAACTCTCGCCTTCATATCGCTGCTGTAACTCAACGTGCTCTACGGACTGTCGACATATTGCCTTGGCCTTCTCGACTATCAGATCTGTCTCGCATAGGGCACACCTCGGGCGACAACCCCAGCGTCATCCACGAACAGCGCTGACCGTCCCTGTATTGGCCGACCAAGTGCAACAGGCATGGAACTCCATCCCACAAACTGACGTACGGCACCTGTACAACGCAACGCCCGTACGTTTGCATGCTTGCATTCAACATTCTGGTGGCTATGCCGGTTGTTAATCTACCAGCATTTCACATTTGCAATGTCGATTCTCGCGCTTTCATTATTCAATGATTTTGCAGTGTTAATCACTTAAATATGTTACCTAGAGAAATGTGTTCACGTAATTTCATTGCTCTACATTAATTACTTTTTTGGTGTTGCGATTTTTTTCCATCAGTGTATAGCGGGTGATCAAAAAGTCTGTATAAATTTGAAAACTTAATAAACCACGGAATAATGTAGATAGATAGGTAAAAATTGATACACATGCTCGGAATGACATGGGGTTTTATTATAACCAAAAAAAATTGCTAGACGCGTGAAAGATCTCTTGCGCTTGTCGTTTGGTGATGATCGTGTGCTCAGACGCCACTTTCGCCATGCTTGGCCTCCCAGGTCCCCAGACCTCAGTCCGTGCGATTACTGGCTTTGGGATTACCTGAAGTCGCAAGTGTATCGTGATCGACCGACATCTCTAGGGATGCTGAAAGACAACATTCGACGCCAATGCCTCACCATAACTCCGGACATTCTTTACGGTGCTGTTCACAACATTAGTCCTCGACTACAGCTATTGTTGAGGAATGATGGTGGACATATTGAACATTTCCTGTAAAAAACATCATCTTTGCTTTGTCTTAATTTGTTATGCTAATTATTGCTATTCTGATCAGATGAAGCGCCATCTGTCGGACATTTTGTGAACTTTTGTATTTTTTTGGTTCTAATAAAACCCCATGTCATTCCAAGCATGTGTGTCAATTTGTACCTCTCTACCTACGTTATTCCGTGATTTATTCAGTTTTCAAATTTATGCTGACTATATGATGACCCGGTATTAGGTCGGTGTTACAGCATTACTCGACTTTTGATTAGTAGTTGGACTTAATTGGGGGGAATTAATCATTTTGCGTGCTTGATCTGAAGTGTAATCATCAGTTTCATTTTTCTTGCGCGTGAAAATACTTACGTGGAAGTGACACCCAGTTTATTCTTTGAAAGAGTTATAGCTTCCATGGGAGTGGCAAATTTTAGCAACCGCGAATGCTCTCTACCCTTGTGTTACAAAGTCAGCTAATTGGAATATTTCAGGGCTTATCAGCTATCAATATAGTGATTACAATGGAATTTAACACAAGGCCTTTCTCGTGTTTTATCTGACCCGAGCCGATGACAAGGACTTTGTAGAACTTAGGAGAGGCCGAGTACAAGGCAAGGTTGGTTCATGTTAGGAAGGGGTAGATGAGGGATTTACAGGTGAGAATAACTTATAGTCCATGATAAAAAATTTTTCTTCTTCAGAAACGGTTTTCTTGCTATTGCCGGTATGCATTTTGTATACTTTCTACTTCGGCTATCATCATTTATTTTGCTACACAGATGGCAAAACTCAACAGCAGTACCACGGTGAACATACCGGTTCTGTTCAGGTCATCAAAGTTAAGCACCCTCCGCTAGGCCGGTACCGTTGTGCCTACCGGAGATTTATTCTACGTAGCGAAACTCATCTACTACTTTTAGTGTCTCATTTACTGATGTAATTCCCACAGGATGTAGACCCCAGATGTGGCCTGTTGGTAGTATCAATAGTTTTAGTCAGTTTCGGACTTTGCGTTGTGCAGTCCTTGTTAGTCTCATATCGAGGATTAGTCCTAAATGATTCACTTTGTAAGAGGGATGGTCTGGTCGTAAAAGGAGAGCTGGAAATCTTAACGGAAACGCCGAATGGCGCGAACAAAAATGTTGGCTTGAATTTTCTCTGGATTTACTTTCAATTTCCAAGCATTATACCATTCGCCAGGAGATTCAATTAGCATTTGAGTGAGACATGGGAGAGTCGCAGGGTTTGATGGCTAGATGGGTAGACGGTGTCGTCAGCATTGTTGCTGGAAATAGGCGCTTGCAGTTACTTTTGGCTGCCTATACGCGCAGTCGAACCGTCCGCCACTTTTCTCGCGGCGCTTAGCCATCGAGTGGCGCCCCCTGAAGCGGACGGCGGAAGGCCGACGAGTAGCGTGGTTAATGGGCAGTCCTCCGCCGGTCATCCACGAGACGGGAACGCCATGAGTCAACTGCACGTCGGTGCTGGCCCTTCCAACGCCTGGGCGTGCCCTGGCCAGAACTTAGGCCCTGGCCGAGCGTCAGAGGAGGGCGGGGGTAGGGAAAGAGAACAACTGGAAGACGTCTTGGCCAGGTTCAGCAGCACCTACTATGTGTCGCTGGTGACCTCCATCGGAAGGGCCGCCAACAGGGTCTACCTGTTCATCGAGACCGTCAAGAACTTTAAGGTACGTTAGTGGCGTGTTGAGGTCCCTTCTGAAGTAAGATTCCTATCTAAGGGCCTTACACACGCACCGACCGACCAACAAATTGGACGTGTTTAGGCTCGTTGGTCAATCGACCGACTAACTTTTGTCAACAGGCAGCTGACCCCCTCTGACCACCACCACCATCACTCCACCCGACTCCCGCCAATATTTCAACCAGCAAATTGTGCCGTACCTAGCGCTGTCTTGCCAACTACCCGACGGCAATCTGTTTCTTATCGCTCCAGTGCTGCAATCGCTGAGTGAAGTCGGTCAGGTCATATGTAGGCTGTTCACGAAATTGGTCTGTCCGACGATTCGCGCGTATGCAAGCGCTCCTAATGTCAAGGCGAGAACAACCGCTGAATATTGAAGTTTAAGTAATTAGGCTGGTTTTCGGGAGAAATGCTATTCAAACAACCGGGCGGGGACTATTTTTTTCTGTGGTAGCCATAAACAATTTCATGAGTGTCGTGGTGGTTCCTTACACGCAGTATTCTCATCTGCATCTAGTTACAGCTCTAAAACGTTTTGTTTGTTAACGTCACCGGATCAATCATTTTGTTAATCGTACATGGCTACACCGCATTTAAGACAAACTATTTGCCAGCTGGTTGAACGTTTCCTGCGCCACGAAGTCCTCCAGTGAAAAATAATTGAAATATATTGGAAATGGAAGTGAGAATCGCCGATCAACTCCAGCTGAAAACAAAATAATAAATGCATAAAAACACGTAATATAGACAATTCCACGAAAGTCATATTTCGCACTGCACGAGAAACGTTTTCGGAAGTAACTGGGACATTATTGGAGTACGGGAGTCATAAGTTTATTCTAATGTTTTTAACCTGAATTTGTCCACGATTTTTGTTTCTATTTTGAATACATATCAATTAAAATTGTTCCTCGCCGAAGGACATCATGACATGGAACTTTAAACATTAAACATTTGCAAATAATTTGCGTTGTAAATGCACTGAAGTCATCTGATGAACAGAATATTCTAAATCTGTAATAGGACGAAATAACACACTTTAAAAATTTCCTCGATTTAATGGCTAGCTATTGTCATCACACAAGACAAAATAGTGTCCGACTAACAGTGCCATGTCGATTCAAAGGCGATGGATGGCTATAGTGAAATTCGTAGTACTGTCATTTTTTATGTGACATCACCAATGAAACTATTTATGATGACACTTGTGTACCGTGGTCCGAGGTTTGTTACTATAAAGGCGATAGTCCTGTTGCTAGCTGGCACATTCGGAAGTTTCTTTCTCATGGAACATCACTATTTGCCCTCCCAAAATTGGTACACTTGGTATCAACAAGAATGTCTACGCAAAAAAAAGAAAAGAGCAATAGTTGAAGTGATTAACTTATGTTGTTACTTATTGCTGAAAGTCTTGATAGCGTCACAGATAGTCGTTTCTGCTCCATACGTAATATCTTTCAAGATGGCTATTAACGAAACACAACGAACTGTCGGAATTTCGTAATTACTTTCGCTTTCAGAAAAGGTTTCTGAGCCAGTCATTTGAGAGTTGGAATATCTTTTGTCCGTGATAAGTGGAGCAGCGAACCTCTTAGCAATAGCATTACTGTCATGAACATGCCGACTCTAAAGATTGTCAACGAAACGTCTGGTGAAGTAGTGAATGTTGCTTTTCATACGAATAGAAAATCTGAGTTGCGACTTGTCTAATAGTGCCTTGCATCTTCGGAGAGACTGTATCGGCTCGCAAATAAAAGGAATTTGGCGTAACGATTTTACAAGTAGTATCAGGATGATACCGTCAGTTTAGAATTAAGATTGCGAGCGCCATCGTTCATACAGGTTAATACCCATTAATTAGTTTCGAAATAGTCTACAGTCGCGTTTACTTGTTAGCGGATATCCTGTAACCTTACGTTTGCTGATAGTCAGATGTCACCCCGAAGACGGGAATGTCTAAACAAAGCGTCCGCCCTAGACACGTTGCGATTTGCATGAACCTGTCTACCGAATTTCTGTTCACACGCATGTGAAATCGTCAGAATGTCTCGTTTCTAAAATGTAGTGTATATGGCTGGTTGTGATAATAAATTCCTGAATTGTACTTGGGTCGAACGTATTGCTACTCTCCGGAAACTGTTAAATTCCTTATAGTAAAACTATTTGTTCTACGTCACTGCGCAGTCGTACAAGGTGGTCTGCTGTCTAGGAGCTATACAGCTTGAGCATTGAACCACCACTCCCTCGCAATTTCCTGATCTTCCAAAGTAACTGGTTTCAACATGAGGCTGTCATCAAACTCATTTTAGTGGATTTTAGTGGTGTCTTCGGAAAACGTATACGAAAGATATAAAAATGAAACTGATTGACTATTGCCCAGAATTAATAATTTTGGAAGGTTATACAATAGAATTGCTAATTTGGTTGTTCATTAAATATTAACACTAATCTCGTTTTATCTATTCTGATTTAAATTGACTATCTACATCTCAGTGTACTTAAATTGGACCATGTATG
This sequence comes from Schistocerca americana, assembly GCF_021461395.2. NCBI lineage: Eukaryota > Metazoa > Arthropoda > Insecta > Orthoptera > Acrididae > Schistocerca > Schistocerca americana. The sequence continues at coordinate 276,180,924 of NC_060120.1, read as the reverse complement.
TTCTCTACCAGTTTCGTCCCCGTGTGAAGCATGGGTAGAACTTCTGAAATGCCTCTGCGCAGACTGTAATTAAACTGATCTCGTAATCGTGTTCACTGTTAAAGCGATACGTAGCAGGCTGTAGTATTTTCGTAGTTTACTCGCTTAGCACTGCTTTTTGAAAGTGTTCTAACAGACTTTCTTTGAATTGTTAATCTTTCTTCTAGCCTATTGCAGACCAGGTTTCAACATTTTCCTGACGCTCTCGTGTAAGTTAAATATTCTGTTTGGCTGTGTCCCCATGCGGTTAAACAATATATGTCGCACCAGTGTTTACGTAATATCCTTTACATTTTCTCAGTATAACGACCCGAAATCTACCACCTGCTGTAGCAACGACTAAGGCTATGTGATCATTCCATTTTATATCTCCATAAATTTACACCCAGGTGAAACTTTCTGGCAGATTAAAACTGTGTGCCCGACCGAGACTCGAACTCGTGACCTTTGCCTTTCGCGGGCAAGTGCTCTACCATCTGAGCTACCGAAGCACGACTAACGCCCGGGCCTCACAGCTTTACTTCTGCCAGTATCTCGTCTCCTACCTTCCAAACTTTGCAGAAGCTCTCCTGCGAACCTTGCAGAACAAACACTCCTGAAAGAAAGGATACTGCGGAGACATGGCTTAGCAACAGCCTGGGGGATGTTTCCAGAATGAGATTTTCACTCTGCAGCGGAGTGTGTGCTGATATGAAACTTCCTGGCAGATTAAAACTGTGTACCCGACCGAGGTTCGCAGGAGAACTTCTGTAAAGTTTGGAAGGTAGGAGACGAGATACTAGCAGAAGTAAAGCTGTAAGGACCGGGCGTGAGTCGTGCTTCGGTAGTTCAGATGGTAGAGCACTTGCCCGCGAAAGGCAAAGGTCCCGAGTTCGAGTCTCGGTCGGGCACACAGTTTTAATCTGCCAGGAAGTTTCATATCAGCGCACACTCCGCTGCAGAGTGAAAATCTCATTCTGGTTACACCCAGGTATTTTTATAAGCTGACTGATTGCAGTTGACTTATGTTGTAACCATTACATATATTGTTTTGTGAACAATTCTCCTTTTTCGAATATATACAGGATGTTGGTAACTTTTACAGCACTCAATCTTATCCCGATGTGAGTAAATATTTGTATCTTTTCTGAAAGGTTTTCTCTATATACAACAGTCCTCTAAATGTCTGTCATGCCGTTAACACAAAATGTTACGCCCTAACATTACGCTTGGCCACATCAAAAGTTACTTTTAGATCTGGCGATGATTCTAATGTTACCTCTTCTGTTATGAAATCCTCGGTTACAAATTTTGTTTGATAGCACTTATGATAGTGCTACCGTTAATAAACGTTGGCGTAATGTTTCGGAATACTTTAAGATAGGAGAAATCCATATGGTATGGCTGAAGGCGATGAGTTGACGGACGGCCCGATTGGCACATTCCTTCCCGCAAATTGGTAATTTTGCTTTACAATCCCTAAAGTTCACGCTTGGTGTCAGTGTCTGATCGCGTGCTATGTACTACGCCTTCACTTATAGTTACTGGACTTGGAATAGCCTAAAAGCCATAATTCACTGCTACCTCCAACGCTATCGTATCATCAGTTGGAGAACTTCTCTCTGAGCTCCGAAACTCCTCATGGCCAATTTTCTCTGGATTCACGGCCACATCGGAATCCCGGGAAATAGTCAAAAATAAACTTGGTAAGAAGGCGACGAAAAGGATGCACTGAAATGGAAGGTATAAAGGACTCTACCGCAACAACTGTCATGGATTAGGGAGTGGTAGTCAGTAGCCACGACAACAAGCTGTTCATGCAGGACTTGAAAACTGCGTAGATGTCTTAATGCACAATTTCACCATCAGCCTGAAATTCTTTACTGACTGTGCATCTGCGACATTAAAAAGGTCCATTAATACATTTTTACGCAAGCTACTCTACATTACAGCTGCTGTGGTGCCTCTTTCAGTGGCGCACATTTTAATAAAGTGCCCCGATAGCAAATACTGAAGCTAGCTGGCTCATTACCTTCAAATTTAGACACTGACGTCAAAGCAGCGGACATATTTGAACAAATTACTTGCGTAGCATTGTATAATGTTACCTGCCGGTCAGATACTGTGGTCTTCCCGCCCCCTGCTCGGGTGCAGGGAAGTGGGGGGGGGGGGGGAGGGGTGGTAGGGAAAGGGGAGGTAGGGAAAGGGGAGGTAGATCTCCTCCCGCTCCAGCCTCAGCCCTGGTGGGTCTGGCTGACTCTCTGGTGGGTTGGCCTGATCTCCCCAGTTATTGCGTTTATCTACCTTCGTACTCTGCAAGCCACTGTGAATTATATGGCAGAGGAATGCCCATTGTACCAGTTATTAGGGTTCCTTCCCATTCTATTCACATGCAGAGTGGGAAGCACTGCTTCATTGCCACTGTGTGCGCTGTCATTAGCCTATTTTTCGCGATCACTAGGCAGCGATATGTAGGGCATTGCAATATATTTCTAGATTCAATACTTGAAGTAGGTTCTGCAAACTTTCTAAGTAGGTCTTTACGGAACAGCTTGCGTGTAGCCCTGAGGGTCTGCCAGTTCAGTTCCTTCAGCATCTTTCTTTGTATCCTTTAAAAGTCCACAGTCCTATTTGGTACAGGTACCACACGCTCCACCATATTCTAGAAATGATCAGAGTTTCTTAAGAAATGTCTCTGAAGACTGTTTAGACTGTTAGTTTGACTGGTATTCTACCAACGAAACGAAGTCTGCCACATATTTCACCGACGTCAAGATTCCCTTCTGAATCTCTACAAATTGTTGCACCAAGCTGTTCATATGAATTAAGATTCTATTTTTTGACTCAGTGGTATTCTAATCGTAGGATAAGATTTTGTCGCGTTGTGAAATGCACGATTTTACACAACTGAAGAGTTACAGCAAGTTGCCAATCTTCGCACCACTTTGAGATATTTTTTATTTGCTGTCCATGTAACAGTCAGGTTTCTGATACTGTCATAGATTTTTCACATATACAAATATTTAGGTCACTTATATGTAAATACATTCATTGTTATAGACAATGAAGATCAGAAATTGTTTTGTTTGTGGTTTTTTTTGTTCCAAAAACTTAGACATGACAATTTGCAGCTTCTTTCAGACAGTTCTCATAGATAAATGCGTAATCTGCGATAAATCTGACGTTACTCTTGATACTGTCTGCAATGTCTCTAATACACTTGAACATACAGGATGCCAACACTCTTCCTGGGGTAAGCCCGAAGTTACTTCATCGATCGATGAAGATGCGTCTAAACTGACGTGAAATCGGCAGTTGCGAAAAGCTACGTATGTTTTGGAAAGAACACATAATTGAGTTTTTAATTGTTAAAATTTTTAATGACATTTCGGATGGTTGAGTGTTATTATTCATAACGTGTCTGGGCTGTGGTTGTCCTCCCTAGAAAGTAGTCTGAACAAAATGCTTTTTGGAAATGGATAAGTATCCCATCAAGCCGACTGCTTTGATTCATGACTTTTATTACGTCATGTGAACAAAGTTAGTTAGGTTTAATATGATAGGTTTCCGGAATGCATTCTGGTTGGCATGAAGGTCATTCCGTTACAGATACCTACTATGTTTATCATATGTTCTGATATTCTAGAACAAATTGTCAAGGATAATGGACGGTAGTTTTGTGGATCACTTCTGTTATCCTTCTTGTAGTCAGGTGTGACCTGTTTGCTTCAAACTACTGGGCACGGTTATTTGTTCCAGGGATCTGATTCATAGTAGCATTTAAAAGGGGCTAACACAGCTGCAAATTCAGTACATTAACTGATAGCGATTCCATAAAGCCCTTGAGCTTTCTTCAATTCTAACGATTTCAGCTGTCTGAGTACCATTGAAAGTAATACTTTTCATTCATCTTTTATATGGTATGAGGATTAAATTGGGGAAACTATCCTGGGTTTTCCTTTGTAATGGAACACTTGAAAACGGTGTCAAGGATTTCCGCTTTAGCCTGTCTCGCCCATGATTGTATAGACGCTAACTCTGGTGCCACGAACAGCCTTTACACATACCCAGAATTTCTTAGGGTTTTGTGAAACGTCATTCGACAATATTCTGCTACGGTAGTCATTGAAGGCACCAACCGTTTCTCTTGATATCCAAACACGTTTTTCAGCGTCTATCTATAGACCTGTGCTTTGTTTTAAACCTATTATGCGGTAGTTCAGTTTGTTCAGGAGTTTCTTCAGAATGCCTATGAGTTATGGAGGGTCCATCCCTTTACGAACTGTTCTACTGGACACCTCTATCTAATGCACGATCAATTATTCTTTCAAGCTTGAGGTCCTATATACTTTCCTGACCAAGGCTGACAGTTTAAGTTGCTCATTGAAATATAACAATACTGCTACTTTTTTAATTGAACATATAAATGTTTCTAATTGCTTTAGTTGTCCTTTATGTTTTGGTAATAATGTTTGCTATAACTGCCTCAAGGTCACTGATACCAGTTTCGATGCAGACATCCTCTAAGAGGCCAAGTCATTTGTCGCCATTAGTTTCACTGTTTTTCCGTCATGAGTGGGTTTCTGAACTATCAGTTCAAAATAGTTTTCGGAGAAGACAGTAATGTTTCGCTTGATGTCTCGCTATGTCCACCAGTAACAAAACTGTAGTAATAGCAGGCGATCATTGGATGACTGAAGTATCCTCTAATGATTAAAGTAAGATTGGGAACATACATACTAGCGAACTGTTTTTCTCTAAAGGTTTAGATTATTTCAGGGGGTATCTGGTGGTATACAGGACCGCTCTGTGTCCCTCATCGTATTTACATATTTACATTAGGGCGTTTAGGTTTTGTTGTCTATTAATGGGCTTTATGCGACCTGCTACGAATTCTTGTCTTGTATGAGCCTCTTCTACTCAGATTATGTTCCTTTCTTCCTTGATTCTGCGAAGAACCTCATTCTTTATCACTCCACTCAATTTAATATCCTTCCGCATTACGACATCTCAAACTTTTTCCCACTACCATACAATGAGATGCCTCAAATATAAATTCTCAGAAATCTCTTCCTCTTAATTTCTTTCAAAACAGCAGACTTGTTTTGGCCAGAAATGCACTCTTTGTCAAAGTCTTTTATGTTGTCCTTGCTTCGTCCCAAAATTCTTTTCCTTCTCTTGGTCCCCCAGGTGTGATACCTTTTATCTGTAATTCAATTTTTGCTACTTCTTCTTTCGTATTTACTAGGGTTACTCAGCATGCATATATTGTAGTCATTTAGAGTTAATTCCGCTAGAGGGCTGTAATTCTTCGCTGTCAGTCTACGAATGGGATCAGTTACTTTTATCATTAATATCTTTCGAGTGTGAATTTTAATCCCACTTTTAACTTGGGTAAAATTAATATTGAAAATTTCTCAATAACACGGTTCGTTAACCTTTACTTCTACTTAATTGTAAGTCGCCGTCGCTATCCAAGTAGTATTGACATCACACATACCTAAGTCTGAACCTTTATAGGTGATCTCTTGGGTACCTGCGGGTCTGGCACCCCTGGGAGAGAGAATATCGTGGAGGAAGGCTTAGCTACAGCTGAAAATATTTTCCAGAACAAGTTTTACACGCTGCACTGGAGTGTGCTCCGTTTTAAAACCCTAATTAGAGTCCTTGTCTTCCACCCAGCTTTACTCTGGCAGGAAGATCTGAAAAGGCACTCATTCCATTGCAGAGTACAGCGTTCGTCCTGGGGTAAGTACACACTGCTTACACGATAAACGGGCCCGTTCCAGGTGAAGTTAGATGCCGCACACCTGTTGACGCACCACGAGATTTCGAAGCTGTCGACGGACTTCCGGAACCAGCTGATGGCGTACCTGATGCCGACGTTCGTGGACACGGACCGCATCGAGGACAGCCAGGTGCTGCTGGCCACGGTGCTAAACGCCGGCGCCGCTGCGGCCCTCTCTGCACCGGCAGCGGCAGCAGCGAGAGCGGCGGCGGTCCGTGACAGGCGGCGGCCGGCAAGCCGCAGACCGGCGGCGGACGGCGTGCTGGGCGAGCTGCAGCGCAGCCTGCAGCACGTGGCGCGCTGGGTCAGCCTCGACCCGCACCCCTACTCGCAGCTCGGGTAACCAACCACGTCTGGTCTCTACATCTGCTCCAGTAGACAGTCAACCCAAAGATTGGTTTGAACACTGAGTGCACTTTCTAGGCGTGGTCCCATCGGAGGTGCTACAGCACCACCCTCCTCAAAGCTTCAGAATGACTTACCCAGCCATTATCAGATGACCTACAGTTTGGCACGTTCTTCTTGTGTTACGATATCTTTACGACCGTTCACGGATTGTTTTCCTCTCAGAACTACTCCATCGCTTTTCTCCCCTGCATGCCTGGGGGTTAGAATAGGCCTGAGGTATTCCTGCCTGTCATAAGAGGCGACTAAAAGGTCTCTCACCTTTTGGCCTTAATGTGATGGTACCCTGTACGATTTGACCTCCATTTTTCAAAATTTTCCTGAAGAGCGAGCCAACTGGAGAAGGGTGCTTTATATGGTGCAAAACGTCCAATGAACATTGAGATCTTTAGCCCACTTTCTCATCGTGGCATTGCAGTTCTCCTCATCCTCCATTTCTTGAGCGAGGACACATTCCTTGCTGCGTTTTCCTCCATCCACTATGCAGTGCAGTTTTCTGTGCTGATGACTATGGAATTCTTTGCACCTCATGTCCAGCACGGTAGCCAGTCCATTGTCCTGTGGCCTCCAGATACCCTGTTGGTTGTAGCCCCCGACTACATAGGGATCACTGTGCTGATGCCTGTGCTGACTCCTCACACATGTCAAGGAGTAGATGCCCATCATCCTGGGGCATCAGGACTCCTGACAATGGACATTCTGCCAGGTGGCCTTTGCTGCAGCTGGGTGGCGCCCCTGGGGAGGACCCCTGATCAGAGTGGGTGGCATCTGGGTGGATGACACATGATGAAATGTACCATGTCATCACTTGCTGGTGCTCAAACGCCAACAGCCTCTAAGTGCTCTAAGTCTCAGTACAATGCAAGGAAGTATGATCCTAAATCGCTCCCCTCACTGGCCACACCATGGGAGGAACGCCAGGGTAAGGATGGCAGCAAGCCTTATTCACCCTGGTACCTCATATGTAAGAGAGCTGATGGGGACTCCTTTGTCTCAATGAAGCCTAAGTTTTTTGTAGAGCATTTAAGACAAGTTCAGAGAGATGGAGGGCTTGTCCAAAATGTGGTCAGGGTCACTCCTGATATAAACGGCATCTTCTGCCCAGTCACAGGCATTACTCGCTTCTCACAAGCTGGGGTTCTTCCCTTTATCTCATAAGAGCTTAAATATGGTCCAGGGTATTATATTCCACATGAACCTCCTTTTGCACTCTGACGACGAGACGGGTGCCAATTTAGAGCAGTGAGTAGTTCATTTCCGGCGCGTCCGTTGGGGTCAGAGTAATAATCAGGTTGCCACTGGTGCCTTCATCTTTCCCTTAGAGGGTGACACATTACTCTAGAAGGTCAAGGTGATGGTCTGACGCTGTGATGTTCAGCCATATATCCCTCCCCCATTGCAGTGCTGTAAGTGCTGGAAGTTTGGCCATATGTCTTCCCACTGTACTTCCAGCGTCACATGTCAAGATTGTGGACGTCCATCACATCCAAATACTCTCATCTGTGTCAACTGTGGAGAGGATCATTCCCCTTGCTCACCAGACTCCAGGATTTTACAGTGAGGAAGGAAAATAAAGGAATAAAAGACCCTGGACCGACTGACCTACACTGAGGCCAAGAGGAAATTTCAGTGCCCACATCCTGTGGCTATCACCCCGTCTTGTGCTGCCACTATGAGAACAGTTGTAGCCTCATCAGTTCCGCGAGTTCTAGTTGGCTCTGAGCCAGAGGGGGAGGGGGGGCGGCGGCGGCACTTCCCTCTCTGTTGCTCCTGCACAACCTAACTCGGGAGTACTGTCCCCCCCAATCATTGGGGACACCAGTCCCAACTTCTCAGCTGGATAAAGGTTTAATGATCATCCTCAGTCCTGGAGACTGAATCAGCGAGGGCCTCCCAGCTAGAGAAATCCAGAAAGAAGACTCAAAGACCAAAGCAATTGTGGTCACACACACACACACACACACACACACACACACACACACACACACACACACACACACCAGACAGCTGCCTACAAACTCTGCATCTGAGGATGAGGTGAAGATTCTGGCATCTGCTGAGGACCTAGATCTCGCCAGACTCTCCGACAGGAAATAATTCGGTGGCAGCAGGTGATCCTGAGGTATACACTGCCTCATAGTCTTTCATGCAGCCCCAGCCTCAAGATAACGTCATCCTCCATTGGAATTGCGGCTGTTTTTTCCACCACCTGGATGACCTATGGCAGCTGTCAAGCTAAATACCTTTCTGCATTGCCCTACAGGAAACCTGGTTCCTGGCAATGCAGACCCCTGCCCTTTGTGGCTAGAGGAGATATTAAAAGAACTGTAGCGAATGTAATAGTGTCAGGTGGAGTTTGCGTTTATGTCCTGAACTCGATATTTAGTGAACCTGTGCCCCTTGAAACTCTTCCTGAAGCTGTGGGTGTCAGGATACAGACAACACAGGAAATAACTGTCTGCAATGTATACCTCCCTCCAGATGGTGCGGCACCCCTGAACGTATTGGCTGCACTGATTGATCAACTCCCTAAACCTTTCCTACCTTCGGAAGATTTCAACGCCCATAACCCCTTGTGGGGTAGCATCATGCTTACTAGCAGTGGCAGAGATGTCGAAAATTTACTGTCCCAACTCCACCTCAAATACTGGTACTGCCACACACACCAGTGTGGCTCAGGGAAGTTACTCGGCCATTGATTCGTTAATTTGCAGCGCAGGACTTCTCCCATCTATCCACTGGAGAGCACACGACTACCTGTGAGATGGTGACCACTTCCCCATTTTCTTGTTACTCCCATTGCGTCGTTCACTCGGACGCCTACCTAGATGGGCTTTAAACAAGGCAGACTGGGTAGCCTTCACCTCTGGCGTCACCGTTGAATCTCCCCCACGTGGTGCCATGGATGTTGTGGTTGAGAAGGTCACGACAACAATCTCTTCTGCGGCAGAAAACGCGATCCCTCGTTCTCTAAGGTGCCCCCAGCGATAGGCAGTCCCTTGGTGGTCGCTGGAAGTCGCTGATGCAATTAGAGAGTAGACGAGCTCTACCACAACATAAGCGGCGCCCTTCCCTAGAGCACTTAATAGCCTTTAAGCTGCCCCTTGTTTGCGTTTGCCTGCTTGTGAAATGATAGAAGCAGGAGTGTTTGGAGTGGTACATGTTGACCATTGGGTGCCATACCTCACCTTCCCAATTTTGGACGAAGATCAGAAGTCTTTTTGGGTACCAGACACCATCAGGTGTCCCTGGCGTTAACATCGGTGGCGTGCTCACTACTGATGCAAATGCGATTGCTGAGCTCTTTGCTGAGCACAATGCTAGAGCTTCTGCGTCAGAGATCTACCCCCAAATCTTTCGCACCATCAAATGGAATATGGAAAGTCCTCTCGTTCACTACACGCCGCAGTGACGCTATAACGCCCTATTTACAGAGTGAGACCTTCTCAGCGCCTTTGCACATTGCCCTGACACAACTCCTGGGCCAGATTGGATCCACAATCAGATGATTAAACGTCTCTCGTCTGGCTACAAGCGATATCTCCTCGTCATCTTCAACCGGATCTAGTGCGATGGCGTCTTTCCATCGTAATGGTGGGAGAGTACCATCATTCCGGTGCCAAATCCCGGTAAAAATCCGCTTGATGTGGATAGCTATCGGCATATCAGCCTCACCGTTCTCTGTAAGCTTCTGGAACGTATAGTGTCGGCGGTTTGTTTGGGTCCTGGAGTCACGTGGCCTACTGGCTCCTTGTGAGGGTGGCTTTCGCCAGGGTGGCTCTACCACTGATAATCTTAAGTCTCTCGAGTCTACCATCGGAATAACCTTTTCCAGACGCCAACACCTGGTTGCCGTCTTTTTAGACTAACGTGACGCATACAACATGACCTGGAGACATCATATCCTTGCCACATTGCATGAGTGGGGCCTCCAGGACCCAATCCGCATTTTAATCCAAAACTTGCTGTCGCTTCGTACTTTCCATGTAAAAGTTCGTGCCTCCCATAGTTCCTCCTGTATTCAGGAAATGGCGTTCTGCATGGCTCCGTATTGAGTGTATCTCTATTTTTAGTGGTCATTTACAGCCTATCAGCAGCTGTAGGACCGTCGGTCTCCATTCATTTGCATGTGGATGACTTCTGCATTTCGTATTGCTCCTCCAGTACTGCTGTTTCCGCGCGTGGCCAGCAGGGACCCATTCACAAATGCAGTCATGGGCTCTGTCCCACAGCTCCCAGTTTTCAGCTGTGAAGACGTGTGTCGTGCACTTCTGTCGGCGTCTTACCGTTAATCTTGTTGTCTTGTGACAGCCAGAGCGACAGCACCAGCAGCAGCGAGTACTGTTTGTATAAAGCGTTTATTTTGCATTTTGTTTACGACCTTCCACTAAGGAAGGGATTCTATTTGTGTTTATCTGCTCTGCATAGTAACTAACAGTTCTTGATAAAACTTTACGTAGTTTTCGTGTTAGATTTCTTAGTGTTTTCTTGATCGTTTAGAACAGAAAGCGCCCTAAAACCGTCTTTTGTTTGTTTCGCGGCCGTTAGCCACTAGTCACTTGAATCAGCAGTTGTCTTGTGACAGCCAGAGCGACAGCACCAGCAGCAGCGAGTACTGTTTGTATAAAGCGTTTATTTTGCATTTTGTTTACGACCTTCCACTAAGGAAGGGATTCTATTTGTGTTTATCTGCTCTGCATAGTAACTAACAGTTCTTGATAAAACTTTACGTAGTTTTCGTGTTAGATTTCTTAGTGTTTTCTTGATCGTTTAGAACAGAAAGCGCCCTAAAACCGTCTTTTGTTTGTTTCGCGGCCGTTAGCCACTAGTCACCTGAATCAGCAGTTGTCTTGTGACAGCCAGAGCGACAGCACCAGCAGCAGCGAGTACTGTTTGTATAAAGCGTTTTTGTACTTATTTGCTGCGCTTAGCTTTTAAATAGTTTTTCTGGGAAAACCTAGCGTAGTTTTCGCGTCTCGTATTTCAGTGAGTGTTTCTTGATTATCAGAGTAGCTCATCAGAAGATTATCTTGGGAATTTGTCACCTTATAGAGTAGGGTAAACATAGTCATGTGTAGGGACTGTGGTTGTTGTGAGCGGACGCAAGGAGAATTGGCCACTCTTCGGGGGCAGGTGGAGGCTTTGTCTGTTAGGCTCATCGAGCTCGAGGCGCAGGCGTCGGCTCGTAGTGGCGTTGGGGCAACTGTGGTGAGACCTATGCCTACTTCGGTGGCCTTGGAATCACATGGAACCCCTGATGTCGCTGCGTCTTCCGGCAGTGAGCATCTTACCGGTCAGCCATCACTCCAGGGTGAATGGCGGACAGTGGTGGGCTCGCGCGTGCCTGGCCGAAAGGCGAAGGTGGGATCTGGCCGCGTGGCAGCTGCCTTACCCCTTTCCAACAGGTACGGGGTGCTTCCTAGTGGTGATGACATCGTTTCCGAGCCACCACAGGGTGCCTCGCCTGTTGGGCCAGTGGCCGATTCTCCGGCAAGGTCCCGACAGTCACAGAGGGCGGGCCTATTAGTTATAGGGAGCTCCAACGTTAGGCGGGTTATGGAGCCCCTCAGGAAAATAGCGGGTAGGTCGGGGAAGAATGCCAGTGTGCACTCGGTGTGCTTGCCGGGGGGTCTCGTCCGTAATGTGGAGGAGGCCCTTCCGGCAGCTATTGAACGCACTGGGTGTGACCGGCTGCAGATAGTAGCACATGTCGGAACGAATGACGCCTGCCGCTTGGGTTCTGAGGCCATCCTTGGTTCCTTCCGGCGGCTGGCTGATTTGGTGAAGACAACCAGCATCGCACGCGGAGTGCAAGCTGAGCTTAATATCTGCAGCATAGTGCCCAGAGTCGATCGCGGTCCTCTGGTTTGGAGCCGTGTGGAGGGTCTAAACCAGAGGCTCAGACGACTCTGCGACTATAATGGTTGCAAATTCATCGACCTCCGTTATTGGGTGGAGAACTGTAGGGCCCCCCTAGACAGGTCAGGCGTGCACTACACACCGGAAGCAGCTACTAGGGTAGCAGAGTACGTGTGGCGTGCACACGGGGGTTTTTTAGGTTAGAGGGACCCCCCCTTGGGCGAAACGATAAAATACCTGACGGCTTACCAGAGAGGACATTATCATCGTTTATAAAGAATGTCCGTCCTCGGAGACCAAAAACAGGAAAAGTTAACGTAATATTGGTAAACTGCAAGAGTATCCAGGGCAAGGTTCCTGAATTAGTATCTCTTATTGAAGGAAATAGTGCGCATATAGTATTAGGAACGGAAAGTTGGTTAAAACCCGAAGTGAACAGTAACGAAATCCTAGACACAGAATGGAATATATACCGCAAGGATAGGATAAACGCCAATGGTGGAGGAGTATTTATAGCAGTAAAGAATTCAATAATATCCAGTGAAGTTATTAGCGAATGCGAATGTGAAATAATCTGGGTTAAGTTAAGTATCAAAGGTGGGTCAGATATGATAGTCGGATGCTTCTATAGACCACCTGCATCAGCAACCGTAGTAGTTGAGCGCCTCAGAGAGAACCTGCAGAACGTCGTGAAGAAGTTTCGTGATCATACTATTGTAATAGGGGGAGACTTCAATCTACCAGGTATAGAATGGGATAGTCACACAATCAGAACTGGAGCCAGGGACAGAGACTCTTGTGACATTATCCTGACTGCCTTGTCCGAGAATTACTTCGAGCAGATAGTTAGAGAACCAACTCGTGAAGCTAACGTTTTAGACCTCATAGCAACAAATAGACCGGAACTTTTCGACTCCGTGAATGTAGAAGAGGGTATCAGTGATCATAAGTCAGTGGTTGCATCAATGACTACAAGTGTAATAAGAAATGCCAAGAAAGGAAGGAAAATATATTTGCTTAACAAGAGTGATAGGGCACAAATCGCAGAATATCTGAGTGACCACCATCAAACGTTCATTTCTGAGGAAGAGGATGTGGAACATAAATGGAAAAAATTCAGAAACATCGTCCAGTACGCCTTAGATAAGTTCGTACCGACTAAGGTCCAAAGCGAGGGGAAAGATCCACCGTGGTATAACAATCATGTACGAAAGGTACTACGGAAACAAAGAAAGCTTCATCATAGGTTTAAGAGTAGTCGAATCATAGCTGATAAGGAAAAGCTGAACGAAGCGAAAAAGAGCGTAAAGAGAGCAATGAGAGAAGCATTCAACGAATTCGAACATAAAACATTGGCAAACAATCTAAACAAGAACCCTAAAAAGTTTTGGTCATATGTAAAATCGGTAAGCGGATCTAAATCCCCTATTCAGTCACTCGTTGACCACGATGGCACCGAAACAGAGGACGACCGAAGAAAGGCAGAAATACTGAATTCAGTGTTCCGAAACTGTTTCACTGCGGAAAATCGTAACACGGTCCCTGACTTCAGCCGTCGCACGGACGCCAAAATGGAAAATATTGAAATAAACGATATCGGAATTGAAAAACAACTGCTATCACTTAGTAGCGGAAAAGCATCCGGACCAGACGAGATACCCTTAAGATTCTACAGTGATTATGCTAAAGAACTTGCCCCCTTTCTATCAGCAATTTATCGTAGATCGCTGGAAGAACGTAAAGTACCTAGCGACTGGAAGAAAGCGCAGGTCGTTCCCATTTTCAAGAAAGGTCATAAATCAGATGCGAATAATTATAGGCCTATTTCGCTTACGTCAATCTGTTGTAGAATAATGGAACATGTTTTGTGTTCTCGTATTATGACGTTCTTAGATAATACAAATCTCCTTCATCATAACCAACATGGATTCCGCAAACAGAGATCATGTGAAACTCAGCTCGCCCTATTTGCCCAAGAAATTCACAGTGCCGTAGACACTGGCGAGCAGATTGATGCCGTATTCCTGGACTTCAGGAAGGCATTTGATACGGTTCCGCACTTACGTTTAGTGAAAAAAATACGAGCTTACGGAATATCGGACCAGGTTTGTGACTGGATTCAGGATTTCCTAGAAGAAAGAACACAACATGTCATTCTTAACGGTTCAAAATCTGCAGATGTAGAGGTAATTTCGGGAGTACCGCAGGGAAGCGTGATAGGACCTTTATTGTTTACAATATACATAAATGACTTAGTTGACAACATCGGTAGCTCCGTGAGGCTATTTGCAGATGACACGGTTGTCTACAAGAAAGTAGCAACATCAGAAGACTCGTACGTACTCCAGGAGGACCTGCAGAGGATTAATGCATGGTGCGACAGCTGGCAGCTTTCCCTAAACGTAGATAAATGTAATATAATGCGCATACATAGGGGCAGAAATCCATTCCAGTACGATTATGCCATAGGTGGTAAATCATTGGAAGCGGTAACGACCGTAAAATACTTAGGAGTTACTATCCGGAGCGATCTGAAGTGGAATGATCACATAAAACAAATAGTGGGAAAAGCAGGCGCCAGGTTGAGATTCATAGGAAGAATTCTAAGAAAATGTGACTCATCGACGAAAGAAGTAGCTTACAAAACGCTTGTTCGTCCGATTCTTGAGTATTGCTCATCAGTATGGGACCCTTACCAGGTTGGATTAATAGAAGAGATAGACATGATCCAGCGAAAAGCAGCGCGATTCGTCATAGGGACATTTAGTCAGCGCGAGAGCGTTACGGAGATGCTGAACAAGCTCCAGTGGCGGACACTTCAAGAAAGGCGTTACGCAATACGGAGAGGTTTATTATCGAAATTACGAGAGAGCACATTCCGGGAAGAGATGGGCAACATATTACTACCGCCCACATATATCTCGCGTAATGATCACAACGAAAAGATCCGAGAAATTAGAGCAAATACGGAGACTTACAAGCAGTCGTTCTTTCCACGCACAATTCGTGAATGGAACAGGGAAGGGGGGATCAGATAGTGGTACAATAAGTACCCTCCGCCACACACCGTAAGGTGGCTCGCGGAGTATAGATGTAGATGTAGATGTAGATCTGGAACTTGAACTTTACCTTCAGGACGATCCATCACTGTAGTGGAAGAAAATAGATTCTTAGAACTGGTTTTCGACTCCTGATTGATTTGGCTACTTCACCTTCGTCAGCTTAAGTGGGAGTACTGGCAGCAGCTCAATGCTCTCCGCTGCCTGAGCAACACCAACTGGGGTGCAGATCGCTCTACGCTGCTGCAGCTCTACAAAGCCCTTGCTTAGTCCCACCTTGACTGAGAGTCTGGTTTATGGTTCGGTGGCGCCCTCAGTGTTGCGTTTACTCTACCCAGTTCACCACTGTGGCGTTCGCCTAGCGACGGGAGCTTTTAGAAAGAGTCCAGTGACCAGTGTCCTGATGGAGGCTAGAGTCCCTCCATTGTGGATCCGACGTGCACAACTGCTGGCCAGTTATGTTTCACACATTCGTAGTTCTCCTGAGCGTCCGAATTACCGTCTCCTTTTTCCACCAGCGTCAGTTCATCTCTCCATTGGCGGCCCAGGTCAGGGCTCACGATTGCGGTTCGTGTGCGATCCCTTCTCTTCGAACTGGGTCCTTCTCTTTACCACCTCTACTTCAGGTCCATTCACGTACAGCTCTATGGTGTACACTTCAGCCGAAGCTTCGTCTGGACCTTTCGCAAGGCCCTAAGGATTCTGTTAACCCCGCCGCTCTCCACTGTCACTTCCTCTCGATTCTTGACGTGTTCTGGGGCTCTGAAGTTGTTTACACCGACGGCTCTATGGATGATGGTAATGTTTTCTTCCTCTGTCCACAGAGGCCATATTGAACACCAGTCCTTGCCAGCTGGCTGCATTACATTCTCCGTAGAGCTTGTGGCCACACCTTGTGCACTTCAGTACATCCGTTCGTTCTGGTGAGTCGTTTCTTTTCTGTTCTGACTACCTGAGCAGCTTACAAGCTATCGACCAGTGCTACCCGTCTCCTACTTCCAAACTTTACAGAAGCTCTCCTGCGAACCTTTCAGAACTAGCACTCCTGAAAGAAAGGATATTGCGGAGACATGGCTTAGCCACAGCCTGGGGATGTTTCCAGAATGAGATTTTCACTCTGCAGCAGTGTGTGCGCTGATATGAAAATTCCTGGCAGATTAAAATTGTGTGCTGGACCGAGACTCGACGAGATACTGGCAGAAGTAAAGCTGTGAGGACGGGGCGTGAGTCGTGCTTGATAGCTCAGTTGGTAGAGCACTTACCCGCGAAAGGCAAAGGAGCCGATTTCGAGTCTCGGTCCGGCACACAGTTTTAATCTGCCAGGAAGTTTCATATCAGCGCACACTCCGCTGCACAGTGAAAAATCTCATGTGTCCAGTTTTTTCCTCGCTGTCAGATCTCCTAGTGACATCGGAAAACTTTTTCAGAGGATCTTTCCTACTGGTTCAACACTTACACTTATTGTTGTGTTATGATTAGTCTTTCACAAGTACGACGTTCTCTCGGCTTCCATGATGTCATTATGCTTCAGTTTTACAACTGTGCGCTCGGTTGTAACCTGTGCTGCGGTGGCTTCCATGTTTGTCGCAACTTGCTCAGCATTCGTCCCTAGCTGGCAGTCTACTAGTCATTGACAAAGGTGGTTCGGCTTCTGGGAGCTGCCGGGTAGAACTGACGAATTTTTAGTGCCTGCTAGATATACTATATTGGGGCGTTACAGTAAGTAGTGCAGAGGAAGATGGCTTCGCTTGAGAACAGATCGGGTACCAGGACTGAATTCTTGGTTACTATTGCAACCGTCCTCTGCCCCTGAGTATCAGATGAGTGTTTACATTGAGCCACATATACATCACCATTATGAGGACAGAGAATTTTTCTTTAAAGTCAGTTTCGTTCTCCTGAATTCTTGCAGCCAGCTATCTGCACTCCATATGCGCTTAGATGAGAGAACTGGTGCTTGTTGGTACTTTTCTGAGTCTTTTCCTTAGGCTATAAACTTACTTACTTAGCAATTATTGCTAAACACATTTCCGTGAACACAATTTTCGTTTCATTCTATCTGAAAGCAACCGATCTGTACCAATGTTTTTCGTATGTTTCTGCATGCTTTTCGCCTTTTGTAATTATATCGTCTGTTCAATAACTAGAAACACGTTAATGCATCTAGCAATTAATCATTGTTGTAATGACCTTCAGTTGCATTTAGTAACTTTATGGAAACACTTATCAATATTTCTGATTTATGGTACCTGTCTTAAGTTGGGCATCCTTGTTCAATTCAAATATTCTGTTATCACTTGCGTGACATTGCTTTTACATTCCTCATTATCTCATGGGGGCACTCGGTTCATGGTAAAGGTCATAGTGTTCCAATCTTCTAGCATCTTGGGGGTATGCCAAATGCTCAACTGACACATCACAATGCCTTCCAAGTTCAGTTATAGTTAATGCCCAGTTACGTCAGCGCCATTTTTGCTGCTATAGGCGGCAGGATTTGTATTGAATTTTGTATTATGTATGTACCAAATCATGTATGCTTAATCCTTTTTCTTCTTACTACAGTGATTGGCATGTGAAGTGAAAGTTCGTTACCTGATTTTTTCCCAGTGTCGAAATTTTAATGGCAACCTGTGTTGTTTACATTTCCTTCTATTTAGCTCTTTCACCTCTGAAAACGATTTAATTTGAAAAGCCTTGTGTGATGATATTTGCAGTCCATGTTAGACAGTAGGTACGCTTGTAACTGGTTGGGTAAGTCAGTTCGAAGAGCAGAGGAAGGCAACAGCACATTACCATGAGCAAGACTTTGCCCAGTAAAAGCACACAAGTGTATGAACCAAGCTTAGGATTGGAGCTGAGGTCAACTTTGCTTTGCTTAGGTCTGTAGTCAGAGGAGTGTAAACCAGGTATGAGATGTGGTTAAGGCCTCTGAGTTTCCCCAAAATAACTGAAGCTCCAATGAAAATATTAGACCTATTGAGGTAGAGAGATCTTATTGGAAGTGGAGGCCACATGACAGTAGGTTTTGGTGTAAACTTTCTTCACCAATAAACTGATAACTTAATTTGATATTTTAAGTGTTCATCTATCCAAGACGTTTTTATTTTTACAACTTTGTACATCCTACCGAAAGTAGTCACCTTTAAAGCAGTTTCTTTATAAGCAGTTTTATTCAACCATATTATAGCTCCACATTTTACGAAATATCGTCAAATATAAAACTGAGTTGTTAGTCCATAGATCATTTTGTTTACAGGGACAATGAGCGAAGAGGAGAAGAAAAGAAAACCAAAACAATTGTTAAGCTGAGGAAACCTCCACAGTGGAAATCTTATAAAAAGTTGGAGGAGGATATAGAATCGACAGAACAGGCCACTGGTGTTGAAGCACAGCCACCAGCAGCACCCACAAATGGTAAAGGCTCAAGTAGCACAGTAACCCAACCACCACCACCATCACCAATCACTGACTCTGGTAGTGAATCAAGTCAACTGTCATATGAGACTGCATTTGTTGATGCTTCTGGAAATACACCAGCCAGTGCTGATAACAGCAAAGGTGAAGGAGCACAGGCATGGTATGAAACTACAGGCATAAGTCAAGACGAGCAGTCACCAGTCGAGTCAAAAGGCAGTGATCCACCTAGAACCACAAAACACCACACCCCAGCTTTGGCCATTGGAGTCCAATTAGTTTCAGCCACTGTCAGTCAACCTATTACTAAAGAAACATCTGTACATGTTGGGACCAA
Source organism: Schistocerca americana (assembly GCF_021461395.2). Classification (NCBI taxonomy): domain Eukaryota; kingdom Metazoa; phylum Arthropoda; class Insecta; order Orthoptera; family Acrididae; genus Schistocerca; species Schistocerca americana. Next base: position 276,162,044 of record NC_060120.1, on the reverse strand, counting down.
TGGGGAAGGAACTGAGCTGGGGCCCACGCCCATTGGTGCAAGTCAGGAAGGAGCAGAGGCAGTGCCAGCACCTAAGCCCATTGGGACCAGTGGGGAAGGTACCAAGCCAGTGACAGTGCACATTGGTGCCAGTGGGGAAAGAGCTGAGGTAGTGTCAGCACCAGCACCCAGTGGTGCCATTGAGGGTGAAGCCAAGCCAGCGCCAGCACCTGTGTGCATTGGGGCCATTGGGCAAGAGAAAGAGACAGTGTCCGTATCCATGCACGTTAGGGTCAGAGAGGAAGGAGCAAAATCAGTGCCACTTCCCATAACCTTTGAGGCTGTTGGTGAAGGAGCTGAACCAGTGCCACTGCCCATGTCTGTTGGTGCCATTGGGGAAGGAGCTGAGCCAGTGTCACTGCCCATGTCTGTTGGTGCCATTGGGGAAGGAGCTGAGCCAGTGTCACTGCCCATGTCTGTTGGTGCCATTGGGGAAGGAGCTGAGCCAGTGTCACTGCCCATGTCTGTTGGTGCCATTGGGGAAGGAGCTGAGCCAGTGTCACTGCCCATGTCTGTCGGGGCCATAGGGGAAGGAGCCAAGCCAGTAACAGCACCCATTCCCATCAGAGCCAGTGCAGGAGGAGTGGAGCCAATGCTCATTCCTCATGAAGCTGGGCCAACGCGTACTTGGGGTAAGTTTTCAAATTACCATTGTGTAGAATGTTAGCATCTATCCTTACGTTGGTTCTCTGCTGAAAGACTTGGAAAGACTTGATGACTTACTTTTTCTGAAGTTGGAGTTACTCCAGTACCAACGAATACTCGTCAGATTTATCGTCAAAATAATACTAGAGATTTATTTTGTTGTCAGGCCCTGTAAATTTCTCATACATAAGAGGTTAATTTACTTTATTATTAGGTTGTCTTATGGTTATGGCTTACACTGGAAAAACGTATTTATAACTCCATTGAAATCGAGCCAACCCATTTCAGATGACATTGTAAAAGATTACATGTGGCATTTTATCAAATTGTGAAATATGCTGAAGTGCCACATGTAATACGTTTGTAATCCACAGCTCTCCATGCAGAATGTAAACTGGTGGCGGATATAATGCAAACCTTCACACTTTCCTTCTCAAAGTAATGGGCTGTGTTAAAACTGAATAGTATCTTATAAAAATTGGATAAATATTTGTTGTTGAAAATATTAAAATCAGAAGCAGCTTGAAGCTGGAAAAATCATATTTGTATGTTTATCAGTGAGAGCTTTCTAACATACAAAATTGATTCCTTGGCAGATGTGAGGAAAGCGATTATTTTTATTAGTTTCGGGCTCGTTTGGGGAACAAATTTATTACAGTAATGATGTTGCATGCAATGCTGAGGGACGTACACTAGATATACCCAGAAGTTTGACATGGAGGACGAGAACAGGTATAGAGTGCAAGAGTTGGTTCTTAATGTTTACTTGCAAACAAGCAGTACACTGCATTACAGGGCATCTGTTTTATTGGGCAAGCAACTGAGCGTCATCAGAAGATGACGCGACTTGTAGCTTCTTTTTTGGCGAAGAGTCCAATAAAGTGGTGGCAGTGAACAGGAACTGTTAATGGTTGGCTCTGAAGCTACTTTCCACTTTGAAGGCTGCTGTTTATACCTACTGTACAATTATTTCTAGCAAACTGCTGCACACTGTGTGTAGTCAGGTGGAGGATTTAATTAGAACGTTACTCGAACTGTAATTTTAGTTGACCCTTCATTGGTCGTGGCATATATCTTCTGCATGCTAAGACCCGAAGGTCACGTGATAGAGAATTTTTGCATGTCGAGTTCCAAACAATGAGGTGTCGTACAAAAGTGCATCATATACCTTCAAATTTCACTCCAATATTGGAGGCTCCGGAATTAGAGATTTCATAATAAACATGGCTACTAAATCATGATGGGTCTTAACCATCGCTCACAAGCTTGCTACCCATCTTTAAAACGCATCACGCAATACTCTTGTGTACTATACAATAGTACTACTTGTTTAGGTGGCAAGGACGTTAGGTGGATAACCTTCATTGCAGATATCCAGGTGGCGACGTATGGAAGTTGAAACATCTTGTATCACTTTCCCAATTTTTAAATTTCCTCTGTGCTGCAGTGTTAATTCATCACCTGCGCACGACGTATGGTATCGCTTCCTCTGTAGAAACGTCACATGTGCATGCCATTGATAAAATTGGAAATTTAATCCAGTCGTTAAAGCAGTGACTGACTAAATGGTTGGTGGATGCAGTAAGTGTGTTTGACGAGTAATTCTTGTTGACATTCGCAGGCTACCGTTAGTGAGTTTTCGGCGAAATGATAGGTTTGAATATGTCGTCTCGTTTGGTATTCAGAGACTTTGTCAAAATTTCAAATACATACTGAGTAAAGCTACGTACGTGTTTAGAAGCTATAAATTTAGATTTTATACAGCATTTGAGAGAAACTACAATTTGGATAATAGCTATCCTTTAGCTGCTTTTACAGTGCAGTCCATAGACAATTAAATGAACATGGCTGTACAAAGGATTTTTGTAAGACCTAAATGTCTTAAATTTTTATGTGGTAGCTCTACAAACTAAGAATAATTGCCGACTGAGACAAGTCTAGATTGCTATCTACTGTTTTCGCATTACATGAACGTGTCCTGATTTTTTTGTATTAACCAATCGTAGACGTCGTTTCAGAACCTCTATTTTTTCATTCCTCTTGCAACAGATGTTATACGAACGTAATGCTTAGCAGACACGTATTTCAAAGTGGTCTTATTAGATGTAAAAACCCTTTGTAGTTTTCTGATTTATATGTTTATCTTCAATTATTGACAAAGTTTACCCAAGGATCTGCATGATGGCAGAATCTATCGGCACTAGCCTTAGACTTGTGACCCTTATCACAGACGTAGCCAAGAAGTGTGGAGCGAAAATTTGTCTTCGACGAAATCCTCCGTCTGCCATAATGGCAGAAGACAGATCACTTACACAAGAGCCAGTGTGCAAGGAGGTCAAACGACAGTGAGTTTCTGGTAGGTTATTAACATTTCCAGAGCTAGTGTTCTGGCATATGTTGTCTGAACCTCATAACTAATTGCTTTCTTTGTCCTCATTCTTGTATTGTGCCGAGTAGCTTACTGTGATAGAAACCGCTTTCTTGACTTGTGATGTGGCGCTAGTTATCGCATCTACGCTCCTTGGCACTATTGGAGACTAGGTGCTAGGTTCTGGGAGGCAAAATCGCAAGTGTCTTTATACAGGTTCAATTTGATAAAATATTTATTAATAAATTTCCAGCATGTCTTCAAATGCGTTTAAACTACCGTAGTTAATGGAACCATGAACATCTATTACAAAACTACGAACATTTTGAGTGGAAGTTTAAACCATACTGATAGAGGGTATACCATACAATGTGTTTTTTTATATTGAAGACGAAATATCACAAACCACGCATCTGATTAATAAGGAAAAACGGGTTCAATATATTGAAAAGTGCTGGACTGTAATACTATTGTTGACACCTGTGCCCCACCGCTGAGGTGGAGTGCAAAATTGAAATCTTAAATGGAATATCCTATTGTCATTGGAGATTTGGATTTTGTGGGGACAAAATAAGTAAGTTTTGAATGTAGTACTACTGCCATTACACAATAGATGGAGCTGCAATAGACAAATAACACAACTGAGTTCCAAAATATATTATCTCGAGAAAAACTGAATGGAGAAGAAAGAGAATACATGTGCTCAGTAATTGTGTGAAAGCTTGAGGTGTCCTCATCTCTGACCTGTGGAGTGTTTCTTCGTGAGAATTGACAGTAAAAAATGTTGACGTTTACTTCCATGCACTTATCTCCGCACTGACACAATTCTACACATCCGAGAAGTTTCCAGTGCAGTCTGCTGACACGAGTTGGTGTTACGTTGAATCATGTAATCGCGCATTGTTCCCACTTCAATACAAACTACACTCCAAAAGTAATTTCATTATCAAAAGCAAGGCAAAGAAATAACCACCAATCTTCCAGGCTCCCCCTGCGGGTCCAGGGTAAGAATAGGCCCGAGGTATTCCTGCCTGTCGTAAGAGGCGACCAAAAGGAGTTTCAACCGTTTCGGCCTTCCATGTGATGGTCCCCCTTGGGGTTTGACCTCCATTTTTCAAAATTCTACAGAAGTACGAGCCTTCTGGGGAAGGATGCCTTACGTGGTGTACCACTGGTCCTCAGTGCACTAAGACCTTGGCACTCAGCATTGTAATGGCGTTGTCACCATACCCACTATTCCTCAAATTGGGCCTAAACGCCTGATGGTTTGTACAAGTTACGCCCATAGTGCATCCCCATCTGCACCTACGATCATGATGGACTTCCCATGGCACCCGAAATCCAGCACGGTAGCCAGCCTGTTGTGGTGGGGTCGTCATGCACCCTCTAGGATGTAGCCCCTGACAACACAGGGATCGTACTGCCGATACCTGAACTGCACCCTCCCCATGTCGGCCAAGGAGTAGGTGCCCGTCTCCTTGGGGCATCAGGACTCCCGGCAACGGTCATCCTGCCAGGTGGCCCTTGCTGAGGCTGGGTGGCGCCCGTGGGGAGAGCCCCTGGTCGGAGTGGGTGGTATCAGGGCGGACGTTTCGCAGATGAAACGTCAACACGTATCAGCTCGCTCTGCGGCCGAGTCTTTCAAAAGGAAAGGTACTGTCTCTGGTTCTGGTTCTCCTGCCCTTTCCCCCTTGGCCACTCCCTGGGAGGAGGGCAGGCCCGCCAGCTTGGGGCGAAGTACTTCCCCCGCTATTTGGTCTGTTTTCGAACCGATGGGGGGTCGTTCGCCACCTCCAAGCCCATGTTCTTTGTTCAGCACATCGAGGACATCTTCGGGGAAATCGAGGCTCTCAGTAAGGTGCGTTTGGGGTCCGTTCTTATAAAGACCACCTCCGCCACACAGTCGGCGGCGTTCCAGGCGTGCGACCGACTAGGGGACATCCCTGTGTCCATTGTCCCGCATCTGGCACTGGATAGGACGCAGGGGGTTATTTTTCATCGGGACCTCTTGCTGCGATCTGATGATCTCAGGGCCAACCTGGAGCGCCGAGGCGTGCATTTCGTCCGGCGAGTCCAGCGCGGCCCCAAAGACCGTCGCATCGACACCGGGGCCTTTATCCTCGCCTTCGAGGGGGACGTTCTCCCGGAGAAGGTAAAGGTGATGTGCTACCGGTGCGACGTGCGACCTTACGTCCCGCCTCCTATGCGCTGTTTTCGGTGTTTGCGGTTTGGGCACATTTCGTCACAGTGTGAGGCTGAGCCCCTTTGTGGCGATTGTGGACGTCCTCTTCGTGAGGAACATACATGCACCCCACCACCTCGGTGCGTTAATTGTCCTGGCATCCACTCGCCTAGATCATTAGACTGCCCCGCATATCAGAAGAAGCAGATTCAAGAACTAAAAACTTTGGATTGTCTCTCTTATTCTGAGGCCAGGAAGAAGTATGACCGCCTCCATTCTGTGACGTTGACCACTTCGTTTGCCTCAGTCGTGTCCACAGCTTCCATGGTACCCTCACCCCTATCCTGTCCCCCCTCCACCTCCTCCCCCCCATCTGGGGTCTATGCCTCCACCTCCCAAATCCCTCCCTTCCAAATCCTCCTCCCCTGTGGCCACCGCCCCCTCTGCCCCAGGGGCCACCCTTCCTCCTCCTCCCCCCCCCCCCCGCCGCCTGAGAAGCAATCCTCTTCTCAGGCATCCATCGGGGAAACGTTCTGGACCCCAGCTTCCGAGGTCTGGCGTTCCAAAACGGACCCTGCACATGAGGACCTTCTTCGGGTCCAGCCCACCATCCCTGTGCCTCCTTGCACTTCCAAGAAGGCCTCCAAGAAGTAGTCTCTATCCCCCTCTAAACCCCGGCGCGTTTCGTCTGACGCTCCATCCGTGAGTCGCTGCTCCCGGCCGTCCTCAGTTTCGCCGGGACGCTCTGCTGCCAGGCGCTCAGCTGGCCTCTCGTCGGCGAATGATGCTGCCCCTCCTACACAACCAGGGACAGCGGCCGCAGCTGGCGACGACTCGATGGAACAGGATCCGCCTCCCGCCGGTTGTAGCGTTGTTTCCTCGAAACCTGGCCCTCCGCGGCCGTCGAGGTGACCAGCTCTTTCCCCGTCTCGTTCCCCCTCTTTTTTGACTAGCGATGGCCTTGTTACATTGGAACATAAGAGGTATTCGATCTAATCGGGAGGAATTACAACTGCTCCTCTGCCTGCACTGTCTGCTCGTCCTTGGTCTCCAGGAAACCAAGTTGCGCCCGACTGACCATACCTTGGAGCAGTATGACCTCACCCCTGTGGACGGTATCCCAGCTCATGGTGGGGTCATGTTGCTCGTTCAGGACGATGTCTATTACCATCCCATCCCATTGACCACCCCACTCCAAGCAATAGCTGTCCGTATTACTCTTTCTGCTTTTACTTTTCAGTTTGTACCATCTACACTCCATCGTCATCTGCTGTTAGTCGGGCTGACGTGATGCACCTGATTGTTCAGCTTCCCCCGCCGTTTTTATTGTTTGGCGACTTCAATGCCCATCATCCCCTTTGGGGCTCTCCTGCATCCTGTCAAAGAGGCTCACTCTTGGCGGATGTCTTCAACCATCTCAATCTTGTCTGCCTCAATACTGGCGCCCCGACTTTCCTCTCAGACTCTACTCATACCTACTCCCACTTGGACCTCTCGATCTGTTCTACCACTCTTGCCCGTCGGTTCGAGTGGTATGTCCTTTCTGACACCTATTCGAGCGACCACTTCCCCTGTGTCGTTAGTCTCCTGCACCACACCCCATCCCCACGTCCTTCGAGCTGGAACATACCGAAAGCTGACTGGGGACTTTACTCCTCCCTGGCGACCTTTCCGGACCACGATTTTCTCAGTTGTGACAGTCAGGTCGAATACCTCACGCCTGTTATCATCTATGCTGCCGAACGTTCCATTCCTCGTACTACCTCGTCTTCACGTCGCGTTTCCGTCCCCTGGTGGAACGAGGCTTGTAGAGACGCTATCCGTGCTAGACGACGTGCTTCGCGCACCTTTCGCCGCCATCCTATGTTGGCGAATTGTATTGGATACAAACGAACCCGAGCGCAATGCCGTAGAGTCATCAAAGACAGCAAAAAAGCTTGTTGGGCCTATTTCACCAGCTCCTTTAACAGTTTTACTCCCTTTTCTGTCGTCTGGGGTGGCCTGCGCCGGCTGTCGGGCATTAAGGCCTACTCCTTGGTACCTGGCCTGACCTCAGGTAATGAGGTCCTCGTTGATCCTGTGGCTGTCTCCAACGCCTTTGGCCGGTTTTTCGCAGAGGTTTCAAGCTCCGCCCATTACCACCCTGCCTTCCTTCCCAGGAAAGAGGCAGAAGAGGCTCGGCGACCTTCTTTCCACTCGCTGAATCTAGAAACTTATAATGCCCCCTTTACTATGCGGGAACTCGAACGTGCGCTTGCACTGTCCCGGTCCTCTGCTCCGGGGCCAGATGCCATTCACGTTCAGATGCTGGCACACCTTTCTCCGGTGGACAAAAGCTTCCTTCTTCGTACCTACAATCGCGTCTGGACCGACGGTCAAGTCCCCAGGCGTTGGCGCGACGCCGTTGTTGTTCCTATACCCAAACCCGGGAAGGATAGACACCTTCCTTCTAGTTACCGCCCCATTTCTCTTACAAGCTGTGTCTGTAAGGTGATGGAGCGCATGGTTAATGCTCGGTTAGTCTGGATTCTTGAATCTCGACGACTACTTACTAATGTCCAATGCGGCTTTCGTCGCCGCCGCTCCGCTGTTGACCACCTTGTGACCTTGTCGACATTCATCATGAACAACTTTTTGCGAAGACGCCAAACAGTAGCCGTGTTCTTCGACTTGGAGAAGGCTAATGATACCTGTTGGAGAGGGGGTATCCTCCGCACTATGCACAGGTGGGGCCTACGCGGTCACCTGCCCCTTTTTGTTGATTCCTTTTTAACGGATCGAAAGTTTAGGGTACGTGTGGGTTCCGTATTGTCCGACGTCTTCCTCCAGGAGAACGGAGTACCTCAGGGCTCCGTCTTGAGCGTAGCCCTTTTTGCCATCGCGATCAATCCAATTATGGATTGCATTCCACCTAATGTCTCAGGCTCTCTTTGTCGATGACTTCGCGATCTACTGCAGTGCCCAGAGAACATGCCTCCTGGAGCGCTGCCTTCAGCGTTGTCTAGACAGCCTCTACTCATGGAGCGTGGCAAATGGCTTCCGGTTCTCTGACCCCCCAGGGGGTCCACAACTCTTTCGTGGATACGTGCGTGGCGAGCACGGGGCCCCGAGCCATTGCAGCCTTCTTTCTCTCCCGGGCTGCATTTCCTTTCCCTTCCCCTCCTTTCCCCTCCATACCCCTTTCCCCTCGCCCTCTCCTCTCCCTCTATTGGTGTCCTTGCTTATGTTGGCCCCCGCTATCCTCCTGGTTCTGTTGGTTTTACACTCTGGCTTTGTTGCGTAATCATCTCCTCCTTTTGGCATTCCTTGGTCCCCCTCTGGGGTTTGACCTCCATTCCAAAATTTCTCTTCCGTAGTGTGAGCCATTTGGGGAAGAGCACCTTACCTAGTGTCTCCGACGTGTGCCCTCCTAGTATATTCCACCTTTTCTTCTACGTCGTTGTCTGATGCTAGGGTGCATAGCCAGCACGGTAGCCAGCCCATGTGGTGGGGTCGCTATGTACCCTTTTGGTTGAGCCCCCTGAACACACAGGGATCACACTTCTGATACCTGAGCTGTGACCTCCTCATGCATGCCTTGGAGTGGTTGCTCGTCATCCTGGAGCATCGGAACTCCCGGCAATGGCCGCCGTGCCAGACGGCCCTTGCTGTGGCTGGGTGGCGCCCATGAGGAGAGCCCCTGATCGGAGTGGGTGGTATCAGGGCGGACGCTATGCAGATGAAACGCATAAGGGTCCAAACCTCTGGCCGCTCTTCTGCGGCCGTCTCTGTGCGTGGTACTGATTCTTCAAGTGCTGCTTCTCTTGCCCCTTCGGCCTTCCCTTCCGTGGCTACCCCCTGGGAGGAGGGTCAGGCCCGTCGTCTAGGGGCAAAACCTTTCCCCCGTTATCTAGTTTGCACCAGGACTGATGGAGATACTTTCACCAGTGTCAAACCTTTATTCTTTGTGGAACACATTGAAGACAAGTTCGGCGAAGTGGACTCCCTGAGCAAGATGCGGTCGGGTTCATTACTGATAAAAACTGTTTCGGCTGCCCAATCTGCGGCCCTTCGTGCCTGTACCCATCTTGGCACAATTCCCGTGTCCATTACCCCTCACCAGTCTCTAAATATGGTACAAGGTGTGATTTTTCACAGAGACCTCATCCTTCAAACTGATGAGGAACTTCGGGACAATCTCGGACGGCGGGGTGTTCACTTTGTTCGGCGTGTTCAGAAGGGTCCTAAAGATAATCGTATTGATACTGGTGCCTTTATCCTGGCCTTTGAAGGGGATACCCTTCCTGAGAAAGTTAAGATTATGGTCTATCGCTGTGATGTGAAGCCGTACATCCCACCTCCTATGCGGTGTTTTAAGTGCTTGCGTTTTGGCCACATGTCTTCTCGCTGTACCCAGGACCCTCTCTGTGGTGACTGTGGACGTCCACTCCATGAGGGGAGTCCCTGTGTTCCCCCTCCTGTATGTGTAAATTGTCATGGTAGTCATTCTCCACGTTCAGCAGATTGCCCAGTCTATAAGAAAGAAAAAAAGATACAGGAGTATAAGTCTCTTGATCGTTTAAGCTACACAGAGGCCCGTAAGAAATATGCACGATTGCACCCTGTGTCCATGACATCTAGTTACGCCTTGGTTACATCTTCATCCCTTCCTCCCCCTTCCTTACCCCCGTCCCGGACCCCTCTCCTTCCCCCCTCCCCTGCGGCTCCCACACCTTCTCCTCTGGGCGCCGCTCCCCCTCCCCAGCCGGAGAAGTGTCCCACTCCTTCGGCGTCTGCCGGTCAAGGGCGCCTCTCCCAGGATGCCCCTTCCCGGCACCTTCCAGGTCAAAGGTCTGCTGCAGCGCGGCGACCGCGAGAGCCGCGGTCTATCGGCCCCCAGGTCGCCCGGTCTCTTTCTGTTCCTGATCTTGCTGCAGCTGGCTCCATTATGCCACACAGCCCTCCTCGATCTCAGCCTGAAAGGAAGAAGAAACATAAGTCCCGGGACAAAGAGCCTCTGGTGTCACCGGAGGTCCCTTCCCCGGCTTCACAACCGGATTCTGACCTGTCGTTTATGGATGTCGCCCCCTCCTTGTCGGTGACGGGTGGGGACCCGGCGGTATGACTGGATTTAGCGTGTTCAGCCCTCATTTAAACCATCGTTCTGTGGTTCTCCAATGGAATTGTAATGGCTACTATCGTCACCTTCCGGAATTGAAATCCCTTCTTTCGTCCTACTCAGCAGCTTGTGTGGTTCTCCAGGAATCTCATTTTACTGATGCTCACTCACCGACCCTCCGTGGGTTCCGTGTTTTCTGTCGAAATCGGGTCGGACCATTGCGGGCTTCTGGTGGCGTTTGTACGTTGGTCCGTACAGACATTGCTAGTACGTGGATTCCTCTCCAAACTACATTGGAAGCAGTTGCTGTTAGGGTCCACTTAGACTCTGCAGTCACAGTATGCAATCTTTATCTCCCTCCTGACAGGACTCTTACACCTGCTGCCTTAACCACCCTTCTTCAGCAACTTCCTCCTCCCTTCCTCCTCCTTGGGGATTTTAATGCTCATCATCCTTTGTGGGGCAGTGCCTTTCCATCTAGACGAGGTCTTCTTATCGACCAATTTATTGCAGACCACGACCTGTGCCTTCTTAATGATGGCTCCCCTACTCATTTCAGTGCTGGTCATGGTACCTTTTCTGCCATTGATCTTTCTCTTTCTTCTCCCTCTCTCCTCCCTTCATTACACTGGTCGCCACACGACGACCTTTGTGATAGTGACCATTTCCCGTTGATTATCACGCTCCCTTCCCGCTCCCCGATGGAGAGGTTACCTCGTTGGTCTTTCCACCGTGCCGATTGGCCTCTATATACTGCACAGGTCGAGTTTTCTCCCTCTTTGTCGGGTTGTATTGATGACGTCCTACGTGACGTGTCTGACGCGATTGTTCGCGCTGCTAACCTTGCTGTCCCGCGCTCATCTGGACAATTTCGTCGTCGGCAAGTCCCGTGGTGGAGTACGGCCATTGCCATTGCCATCCGTGATCGCCGTCGAGCTTTGCAACACTTTAAGAGGCACCCATCTGTAGCCAGCCTTTCTACCTTTAAGCGCCTTCGCGCTAAAGCCCGTTATTTAATCAAACAGAGCAAGCGGATATGTTGGGAACGATTCGTTTCTTCCCTTGGTTCCACTGTCCCTCTGTCACAGGTATGGGCTACACTTCGCTCTCTCCAAGGTTGCCATCGGCAGTCCACCCTCCCAGGCCTTCACCTCCCAGATGGCATTTGTACGGACCCATTAGTTCTCGCAGAACATCTTGCGACCCATTTTGCAGTGGCATCAGCGTCGGCCTCCTATTCAGCTGCTTTCCTTCATCAAAAACAGCAGGCTGAAGCTGTCACCTTATGTTTCACCACTTGTGAGTCAGAATCTTACAACGAACCTTTCACTGAATGGGAATTTCTTTCTGCTCTATCTGCTTGTCATGATACGGCTCCTGGCCCAGATTCCATTCATAACCAGCTGCTTCAACATCTCAGTGCTCCACAACGGCACCATCTTCTTCGGGTGTTTAACCGTATCTGGCTCCAGGGTGACTTCCCTTCTCAGTGGAGGGATAGCATTGTGGTTCCTGTCCTTAAGCCTGGTCAGAACCCCCTATCTGTTGACAGCTATCGGCCAATTAGTTTGACCAATGTTGGTTGTAAGTTACTTGAACGGCTGGTAGCCCGTCGGCTCACTTGGGTCCTCGAATCTCGGGATCTATTGTCCCCTTACCAGTGTGGCTTTCGAGAGGGACGATCTCCAATCGATCATTTGCTTCGCTTGGAATCCGCAGTTCGGCAGGCTTTTTCCCAGCGCCGCCATTTGGTTGCAGTGTTTTTTGACCTTCGCAAGGCCTATGACACGGCCTGGCGCCATCACATCTTACTAACCCTTCATCAGTGGGGTCTTCGGGGCCCCCTCCCGATTTTTATCCGCCAGTTCCTGATCCATCGGTCATTCAGAGTTCGAGTTGGTACTGCTTTTAGTTCTCCACGGACCTAGGAGACGGGCATCCCACAGGGTTCTGTCTTGAGTGTCCTTCTTTTCCTCATTGCTATCGATGGACTTGTGGCCTCTGTCGGTCCCTTGGTCGCCCCTGCCCTGTATGTGGATGATTTCTGCATTTGGGTTAGTTCCTCCTCGATGCCATCTGCAGAACGGCAGCTCCAGGTGGCTATACGGCGTGCCTCTGCATGGACCCTCTCCCACGGGTTTCAATTCTCTCCTTTAAAATCGCGGGTGGTCCACTTCTGTCGCCGTACTACGGTCCACCCTGATCCAGAGCTCTATCTCGCTGCACAAAGATTGCCTGTGGTTCCACAGTTTCGTTTCCTAGGTCTTCTTTTCGACAACAAGCTCACTTGGCTGCCCCATATCAGACTCCTGAAGGTAGGATGTTTCCGTAAACTCAATGTCCTTCGCTTCCTTGCCCACTCCTCCTGGGGTGCGGACCGTTCCCTCCTCCTCCGTCTTTATCGTGCTCTAGTTCTGTCACGTTTGGACTATGGTTGTCAAGTTTATGGTTCAGCTGCTCCTTCCACGCTGCACGTGCTGGATCCAGTCCACCATCGTGGTATCCGTTCGGCCACCGGTGCCTTCCCTACTAGCCCTGTTGATAGTCTCCTGGTTGAAGCTGGGATCCCCCCCCTTTCTGTTCGGCGGTCCCAGCTTCTGGTGTCTTATGCCCTTACTATCCGTTCTTCTCCCGCTCATCCTTCCTATTCTATCCTATTCCCAGACCATGGACGTCGCCCGCCTGACTCCCGCCCTCGGGCGGGTTTACCGGTTGGGCTGCGCCTTGCGTCTCTTACCCGTGATTTTCGGCTTCCTTCTTTGTCCTGTCTTCCTCGCTCCCTCCCCTCCACCCCTCCTTGGTTAGTTCCTCGGCCTCGAATTCGGATGGATCTCCGCCGCGGTCCGAAAGATTCCATCCCCCCGGTGGTGTTCCGTTCCTTTTTCCGCCAAATTTTATGGGAGTTTCGGGATGCTGTTGTTTTTTACACTGATGGCTCTAAATCTGCTGATCATGTTGGGTATGCCTTCACGTCCTTTGTTGGAACGGAAAATCATCTACTGCCACCCTCATGTGGGGTGTTTACCGCGGAATTGATGGCAATTTCCCGGGCCCTTACCTTTATTAAACAATCCCAACACAACCGCGTTTTGTTATGTACGGACTCGATGAGTGGCCTTCTTGCTATTGACCGGTGTTTTTCGCGCCATCCCTTGGTCTCTGCCATCCATGACCATCTCGCTGATCTTCACCGTGCTGCTTGTTCCATTGACTTCCTATGGGTCCCGGGCCATGTGGGTATCCCGGGTAATGAGCTCGCTGATCGTTTGGCTGGGGGAGCAGTTACTTACCCCCCGTTTTCTGTAACCCCTCCTGCAGCGGATTTACGGCTTCACATCAAATCCCACTTTGCACAGTCATGGGCCAATTCTTGGGAGGCTACTCCACTGTCTAATAAACTTCGTGCCATTAAGGTGAATACAGGCCCATGGCGTTCTTCCTTTAGCCTCTCCCGCAAGGACTCGACCACGCTGTGTCGTCTCCGCATTGGCCATACCAGGCTGACCCATGGTTTCCTTTTGCGTGATGAGCCACCCCCGCTATGTGGTTGTGGAGCCTTCCAGTCAGTGGCCCACATTTTGGTTGAATGCCCCCTTCTTTTGGCTCTGCGTGCTAAGTACAGACTCCCCCACACTTTACCTTTGATGTTGGCTGACGATTCCCGGATGGTCTCTCTGGTTCTAGGTTTCCTCCGGGAGAGTGGTTTTTATTCTCAGTTTTAAAGTTTTTAATCTCCCTCTGGTGTTGGGGCAGGGCGGTGAGTGTTTGGGTGTCTCCCACTGTCGGCAGTGTTCAGAGATTCCCGATTCACCTCCCTGACCGGAATCCTCTTTTCTTTCCCTTTTACTCTGTTTTTACCCCTTCTTTTTAAGGCTTGGTTAGTTTTTCTATTCCCATACGTACTTTCTGCATTATAGCAGTTGTACCTTTTAAGTCACAGGTGGTCTTGCCTATGCTGTTTCAGCATAGTGTTGGGTTCGTTCTCTTGCCAACTTCCCTCATTTGTTTTTACTAATGACAACGTGTCTGCCCTTTTACGTTTCCCCTTTATCCGTTTTATTTTTCTGACTATACTGAGATGTCCCGTTAGCAGAATGGAGTCTATTTGAAACAAGGGACTGATGACCTTGCTGTTTGGTCCCTTTAACCTCAAACAACCAACCAACCAACCAACCGGTTCTCTGAAGAGAAGACGGTTTGTATCAACTTTTGGCGATATAAAGCGTTCCTTCCGCCATCCTTACATCTCGGTCCTGTTGTTCTCCCATTCGTTGACACAACTAAGTTTCTAGGGCTCACGCTGGACAGGAAACTGTGTTGGTCTCCGCATGTCTCTTATTTGGCGGCCCGTTGTACACGTTCCCTTAATGTCCTCAGAGTTCTTAGCGGTTCGTCTTGGGGAGCGGATCTCACTGTCCTGCTTCGCTTGTATCGGTCAATAGTCCGGTCGAAGCTGGATTATGGGAGCTTCGTCTACTCGTCCGCTCCGCCATCCCTCTTATGCCGGCTCAACTCCATCCACCATCGGGGGATACGGCTTGCGACCAGAGCCTTCTACACTAGTCCTGTCGAGAGTCTTTATGCTGAAGCTGCCGAATTACCATTGACCTACCGGCGCGACGTACTGCTGTGTCGGTATGCCTGCCGGCTGTTGTCTATGCCCGACCACCCCTCTTACCAGTTCTTCTTCGCCGATTCTCTCGACCGTCAGTACGGGTTGTATGTGTCTGCCCTGCTGCCCCCCCCCCCCCCCCCCCCCGGAGTCCGCTTCCGTCGCCTGCTTCGACAATTGGATTTTGCCCTCCCTACCACCTTAAGAGAGAGTGAGAGCCCGACACCACCTTGGCTCCAGGCTCCGGTTCATATTTATCTCGACCTCAGCTCACTCCCGAAGGAGGGTACTCTGGCCGCAGTGTATTGCTCACGGTTTGTCGAACTTCGTGCTCGACTTGCCGGTCACACCTTTATTTACACCGATGGCTCCAAAACTGACGATGGCGTCGGCTGTGCCTTTGCCGTCGGGGCCGCCACCTTTAAATACCGGCTCCTCGACCAATGTTCCAGCTTTACGGCCGAGATTTTTGCTCTCCATCAGGCCGTTCAGTATGCCCGCCGCCACCGCCATTCATCGTATGTACTCTGCTCTGACTCACTCAGTACTCTTCAGAGCCTTGGAGCTCCCTATCCGGTCCATCCCTTGGTTCAACGGATCCAGCAGTCCCTCCATTCTTTCGCTGATAATGGTTCTCCCGTCAGCTTTCTGTGGGTTCCCGGACATGTAGGAGTGCCTGGGAATGAGGCTGCAGATGCTGCAGCCAAGGCTGCAGTCCTCCTGCCTCGGCCAGCCTCCCATTGTGTCCCGTCATCTGACGTTCGTGGGGTTGTTTGTAAGAGGCTTGTGTCGTTGTGGTGGGATGCTTGGTCATCCCTCCAAGGAAACAAGCTCCGGGCAGTGAAACCGCTCCCAACTGCTTGGACAACCTCCTCCCGACCATCTCGGCGAGAAGAGGTCCTTCTGACCAGGTTGCTGATTGGGCATTGCCGGTTTAGCCACCGCTACCTGCTCTCCGGTGACCCAGCCCTGCAGTGCCCTTGTTTCAGGCATTAACAGTGAGCCATGTTTTATTGTCGTGTCCCCGCTTTAGTCAATCTCGTGTTGTCCTGTCCCTGCCATCTACTTTACCGGATATTTTAGCTGATGACCCTCGAGCAGCTGCCCGTGTTCTGCGTTTTATAACTTTGACTGGCTTGTCCAAAGACATCTAACTTTTTACTTATTTTATCTGCATCTTTGTCAGGACTTACTGGTGTCCCCCCTCCCCTTGCGTTTTACTAGATTCCATGTGCTCTAACAACTGTGACTGGGCGCTAATGACCTCAGTAGTTGAGCGCCCTTAAACCACACCAAAAGAAAAAACTTCCAGGCTAAGACACTGGACCACCTCATTAGATCCACTCACAACTGTACGTGTATTCTGCTTCCCACACTGCTACAGAATGTGCTGGACAACCATGTTGGAACGACACTGCCTGTCGTGAGTCCAAGTGAAGGTATGCCTGCAGTACTGGAATATCGCCCCCAAAGAATGTTAGGTATTACCATTTAAGATGCCATCGATAAAGAATGGACAGAGTTTGTCACCAATTATTCCACACCTTGAACACTGATTTTTCAACTTCACGTAACCAGTCCAACACTGCATGTTGTGTGGAATAAGGGCTGGTGTGGGCGATGGAGCACTACCTCAGATGGTGTCAGGGAAGGAGAGAAAATTGGCTGTGCCATTCCAAAGGAACAGTTTTGGAATTTTCCTTGAGCAATGTAGGGAAATCAGAGAAAACCTAAATCTGTATGGCCAGAACCAGGTTTGAACCATCGTCCTACCGAATGAGAGGGGCTAACTACTGTGCCACTTTGCTAGGCTGTTATGTCGATTACTTGATTCGTGAAAGTCGACTAGTCAGAAAATACACGAGCAAAGAAACTGGGGTGTCTGTATCTGCTGAATTGCATTTTGATTTGCGACCCCCTGGCAAAATGTTACTCGATTCTAGAAATCACTTCCAAGACAGGCAATATGAAACGGATATTATTTTCTAAATTTCAGATTCGGCAATCGGTAGTCTAATTACCAATTCACGTCTTGAGGAATGCTGGTGTGGGGATTACGATTAAATGCAGTTTATTCTGTCCATCAGTAGTTCCTTTTTTTTTTTTTTTTTTTTTTTTTTTGTGGTTGTAAACTTTTCTCGGTGGAGAACTGTTCATTAACCAGACAAAAAGAAGCACGCGATTGTACCCCGTTTAGAAAACGCTGAGCATAAAGGGCTACAGCATAATACATTCCTACCACTTTCTTCCTAAGTGTAAGCCACTAGTGAGTGAGTGAGTGAGTGAAGTTCCCGTTTTTTAATCAGACGTGTAGTTTGGGATTTTTCTCTCAGGACAGAAAACACCCGATATATTAATGTGTTTAAATCTCTCAGTTTTTATAAAGATTTTGCCATAAATACACTTGCTCGTTAGTACATGGCGATGAGGGTACAGAACGCATCACATCTCTAAGTTGTGGGATTAGATCCGATTTTAGTTCTATATAAATTGTGCCCTTACACTTCTGTATTTAAGTGTTGCCTCAGAGCAATGTTGGCAACACTTTTGGTGATCTGAAGAAACGACGGGCACCTACGTGGGCTCTTCGGTGACGGAAGATCGGAGCTGTGGCTTGTGGGGACACACACATTCTAGTAGATATTCTTTTTCAGTTTGTCGCCAAAGGTTACTTTGTTCTGAAGTATCACTTGCATGATATATTACTTTCGGAAGGACGAGATGGAAACTTACCCTTCGTAACTGGATGATGTGGAGCTTTATCGAGAATAGTTGACGGATGTTCTACAATGGGAACAACGAATTTTTAAACAAATTAAAGATCTTGAAGAGGCTTTCAAGAAATAAAAGCAGTCGCCCAACATTAACAGGAAGGAGGGCTTTGCGGGTATAGGAAAATGGGTATGAGAACAGCATAAACTAGTGTTAACGTCATCTTAGCCGAACATGAGTAACTGTTTCATTATGGAAACTTGAAAGTTGGTTGTAGCGGGGCATGCGAGCCCCTGTAGAGAACATGAAATAAAAGTTCGTGGGACTAGAGTACTCGCCAAGACAGCGCTTGTACAAAGACAATAAACACGGTGATAATTTTAGCAGAAAGAAAGTGTTAAATGCAATACGAATGGCTATTTTGTACGAAAAAGGTAACAATGGCGTACTATTAATCGAAAAAATCACCGGTAAGAAATAACCGTACATTAGGTATGAGGTGACGAATGGTGTTCTCTAGAAGTTCAGAGCTCTCAAGCTTTCCTTGCATTCGTCAGTTCTGTCTCTAAATGTGATACACAGTTGGGTACGAGAAGCTACAAAAGATCCGTGTATGGACCACGATCCGGAAGTTTTAACCGTAACAAGCCAATTTTTGTGGGATAACAGCTTGTGGATGTAGAGGGAGTGTGGTTAGAATGTGACTCTCAACGGCAGATTAGACCCGCTCGTATTTCCTTCATACACAAGGCTTGGTCAGTGCGTGGGCATCAGTTTCCTAAATCAGGAAGACACAGTTGTCAAAAACACACGGAAAAATGGACACTGAAGTTTTCCGAATGCTGTTACGTGCAAAACATTTCAGCAGTTAGATGACCTGCTGATTGTGAAGCGATGTAACCTCCTAATCACGAAATCGCTGAAAAAATCTGCCTCTATCAAGAATCAATTTTCCTTGTAATTCAGTAGTTATTATATTCAAATGTACCAAACATTGACATGCGCCATACCTTTGTAATCAATGCCATTTTCATTTTTAATAACTAATTGCGTGACGAGATGAGTACTTATAATGAAATAAAATTTGGTTTAAAAGTGGGAAACGTAAAATAGAAAATGAAACCATTTTTTTGGTTCCTTGAATTTACTACACTACAGACGTATTAAAAACACAGATACATTACTCATCATCAAGCCCATGTCGTTCCATCTGATACGAAGCTTCTTCACGAGTTAGGTCCTTAAACGTCACTCCTTCACAAATGCTCTCCCAGGTATGTCCTGTCTGCTCGATGTCAGATTATACCATATCCTCGTGAAAGGCTTTTGTATGAGTTTCAAATCCTAAAATAGTCTTGATAGCCTGTTAGCGTCCACGTGTCGCATATGTCTGTACCACTTCAGCCGCTGCGAGGTTATTTTGCATTGTAGTCTTAAAACTTGAGCCTGTTTTCGGATTTTCTCAATCCGTATTGTGTCCCTTCACGTGTTTCCGACCGTACTATGAACAAAACTCGAGGCAGCTGCCTGAATTCTGCTGATGTCTTTCACTTCTCATGTCCATGTTTCACAAACAAGTCAAAATGGGCATCTAATAAGTTTCATAGATGACACATTTCTTTGATATTTCCTTATTCAACATTGTCTTCAACTATCCGATAGAAGTTAATAGTTGCTTGAACCATGTCTATAGTGCCAGTATCGGAGAACACTGCCAAGATATCTGAAATGAGTCACCTGAAGCTGTCCGTCCAGCCCCTGCCCATTTCGACATGAGCCACCGATTGCCAACAGCTTTTCTTGACTAACACTTCACTTTTCTCCTTGGTAAAGACCAAATACTTCAGCACCTTCAGCCCACGCGTTTAAGCGATCTTGGTCTTCTTTGGTCTCTCCAGACGTTTGTCATAAGCAAACATGGATTTCTTTTTTTCACCCTCAATAGTTTGGTGTACTTTCCTCTGTCTCGTTCGTTACAGTAATGAAAAGAGAAGACAGAACGCTACCTTGCATTAACCCACATTTCATGCCGAAGCTTACCGTTCTTGCGGGGTTTTGATTGTAATGAATCTTCGTACAGATTCTATATCATGTGTACCATGCCATTCTGTATTCGTTTTCAGTGTTTCTCAAACCTTTTCCTTGCTTACAGCATACATTACTGAAATTATTTATTATTAACATTCGCTGTCCCATGCAATTAGCAATTACAACAGAGGATGATATTTTGATTAGAGAATCAGAAATCACATTACTTTATTACCATTCCAATTAGGAAAGATATATTGAATTCAAATAAATGTTAAATTGCCTCTAATGAGAATCGCATGATGTAAGATTTACATGCGACGTCCTCACTTAAGAGTGACAACGTTAAGTGGAACTGTGCTGTATGTAATAGTGCTTACAATCTTCAGACTTTATTTTAGCGTTTACAGAACTGCTTTTCATTAAGACGGGAAACTGATGTCCATGCACTGTGGTTAGTCAAACTACGGCCTCCCCCCTGCGGGTCCGGGGATTAGAATAGGCCCGCGGTATTCCTGCCTGTCGTAAGAGGCGACTAAAAGGAGTCCATCCCCCTCACGGGGGTAGTTAGCGCCTGCGTCCGGAGACGGACGGTTCCACGACCTATCATCGTGGTCCTTTTGGTTTTTTCACTTCTCGTTTCTTCCTTCCTTTTGTTGGTTCCTTTCTTTGCTCTTCTCCACCTCACTGTCTTCCTTACTCTTTCCCTTGCCTTCTCATTGCCTTCTTCTCCTTGCCTTCTCATTGCCTTCTTCTCCTTGCCTTCTCATTGCCTTCTTCCCCTTGCCTTCTCATTACCTTCTTCTCCTTGCCTTCTCTGGTCTCCGCCTCGGCGTTTGGGACAGTCTGTCCTCTTTCTCCCTCTCTCTCTTCTTTTTCCTCTTCTTCCTTCCTCCCTGTGCGTGCCTGAAGGCCGACCCACGCGTTCGCACGCGTAGCCGGTGACGGGGTAACGCGTAAGTCCCCGCCCTGGGTAGACATGTAAGGCACGCGCGTACCCCCTGGTAAAGGCCAGGCCCGGGGAGGAGTGATTGCCTGAGCTGATACCTTCTGACCATGCCGATTGGTCCCTCCGTCTGTTTCTCGGGAGGTGTGACCTGAGGTGTAAACATTCACCTAAGGCGGGAGTGCCCTCTGAGAGGGTCCCCACAAGGAAGGAGCGCGCCATCGGAGACGCTGGCAATCATGGGGGATTCCTCCGCAATGGATTCTACTCCATCTCTTTCGACTTCGACCCAAAAACGGAAACGTGACCAGCCAACAGTGACAAAAGTACTACCGCCTGCCCCACAGTTCCTCGTAGTTTCTCGATCTGAGGACGGAAAGGATTTTTCCTCTGTCAACCCTTTCGTTATTCAGAAGGGCGTAGATGCCATAGCCGGATCTGTCAAATCCTGTACCAGGTTGCGTAACGGCACCTTATTACTAGAAACTGAGAGTGCCTTTCAGGCACAAAAACTGCTTCGGGCCACCCTCCTGTACACGTTCCCTGTCCGGGTGGAGGCCCACCGAACTTTGAATTCGTCTCGTGGTGTGGTCTATACTGGCTCCCTCGACGGATTGACTGACGAGGAGCTTCAATCATTCCTCGCTGAGCAGGGCGTGACGGCTGTCCATAGGGTCATGAAAAAGGTCAACAATGACCTTGTACCGACCCGGACAATTTTCTTGACCTTCGATAGTGTTAAGCTGCCATCGCGCATCAAGGCGGGCTACGAGGTTATTTCTGTTCGCCCCTATATCCCGACACCTACGCGCTGCTACCAGTGTCAGCGTTTCAATCACACTCGACAGTCTTGTTCCAATGCGGCTAAATGTGTCACCTGTGGCAGGGATGCCCATGAGGGTGACTGTCCACCTCCGTCTCCTCGTTGTGTGAACTGTCAGGGTGACCATGCCGCATCCTCCCGCGACTGTCCTGTCTATAAGGAAGAACGCTGTATCCAGGAAATTCGGGTCAAAGAGAAAGTGTCCACCTCGGCTGCTCGCAAGCTATTGGCTAGTAGGAAGCCCACGCTGCTCCCGGCGGGGAAATACAGTACTGTCCTCGCCTCTCCTCGGACTACCCGGGAGGTAGCAACCCAGACATGCGATCTGACCTTCAGCACCACGGTCGTCCGTTCGGCCAGTGCTAAGATCGCGCGGTCGACGTCTCCTCTTCCTCCCATCACCCCACAGACACGAGCACCTTCCTCAGCTTCTGCTAAGACGAAGACACCGAAGTCAGATGCACGGGCCTTCAAGAAGGAACCATCCCGTGCAGACTTCCTCCGTACCTCGACGTCCCAGCCTTCGACCGGTACTTCCACTACACGTCCTTCCAAAAAGGCGCATAGGAAGCACAGTTCTCCTTCCCCGCCACGGCGCATTTCTTCTCTTTCGCCACCCAGCGGCTGCCGCCCCAGGCCGTCATCCGTTTCGCCTGGCCGCACCGCTGGTCGCCGTACATCTGGCCGTTCACTGGCGGAGGAAGCTCCCCCTCCCGGCCATCCTCCCGAGATGGCCGATGACCCTATAGACCCAATGGACGATGACTGTCCGCCTACTGATAGCGGCGGCAGTGCTCGCTCGAAGCTAGGCCCTAAGCGGCCTTCGAGGTGACCACTTCTCTCATCTTCCTTTTCTTACGATGGCACTTATTCACTGGAATATTCGCAGCATTCGCTCCAACCGAGAGGACTTGAAGTTGCTGCTCCGCTTGCACCGTCCGCTTGTCGTAGCCCTCCAGGAAACGAAGCTACGCCCATGCGATCAAATTGCCTTGGCACACTACACCTCTGTGCGTTTTGACCTACCCCCTGTGGTAGGTATCCCAGCTCATGGAGGGGTTATGTTGCTGGTCCGGGATGATATTTACTACGATCCCATCACGTTGCACACCGGCCTGCAGGCAGTTGCCATCCGCATTACTCTCCACACTTTTACGTTTTCCTTTTGTACCGTTTACACTCCATCGTCATCTGCCGTTACCAGGGCAGACGTGATGCAACTTATTGCTCAGCTACCTGCACCATTTTTGTTAACTGGAGACTTCAATGCCCACCATCCCCTTTGGGGCTCTCCAGCATCCTGCCCGAGGGGCTCCTTGTTAGCAGACCTTTTCAACCAGCTCGATCTTGTCTGCCTCAATACTGGCGCCCCTACTTTTCTTTCGGACACATCTCACACCTATTCCCATTTAGACCTCTCTATATGTACTCCCCAACTTGCACGCCGGTTTGAGTGGTTTGCACTTTCTGATACATATTCGAGCGACCACTTCCCGTGTGTTATCCATCTCCTGCAGCATACCCCCTCTCCGTGCTTCTCTAATTGGACCATCTCCAAGGCAGACTGGGGGCTCTTCTCTTCCAGGGCGACCTTTCAGGATCAAACCTTTACAAGCTGTGATCGTCAGGTCGCACACCTCACGGAAGTCATTCACGCTGCTGCTGAATATTCCATCCCTCACCCTCCTTCTTCTCCACGTCGCGTACCGGTCCCCTGGTGGACCGCAGCATGTAGAGACGCTTTACGTGCTCGTCGACGTGCTTTACGCACATTTAAACGCCACCCTACAGTGGCGAATTGTATCAATTATAAACGATTACGTGCTCAGTGTCGTCGTATTATCAAAGAAAGCAAGAAAGCCAGCTGGGCTGCTTTCACAAGCACCTTCAACAGTTTTACTCCTTCTTCTGTTGTCTGGGGTAGCCTGCGCCGGCTATCTGGCACTAAGGTCCACTCACCAGTTTCTGGCTTGAAGGTCGCGAATGACGTCCTTGTGGCCCCTGAGGCTGTCTCCAATGCCTTCGGCCGCTTTTTCGCAGAGGTTTCGAGCTCCGCTCATTACCACCCTGCCTTCCTCCCCCGCAAACAGGCAGAGGAGGCTAGGCCACCTAACTTCCGCTCCTCGAATTGTGAAAGTTATAATGCCCCATTCACCATGCGGGAACTCGAAAACGCACTTGGCCGATCACGGTCCTCTGCTCCAGGGCCAGATTCTATTCATATTCAGATGCTGAAGAACCTTTCTCCTGCGGGTAAAGGTTTTCTTCTTCGTACATACAATCGCATCTGGATTGAGGGACATGTTCCCGCATGCTGGCGCGAGTCTATTGTTGTCCCGATTCCTAAGCCGGGGAAGGACAAGCACTTGCCTTCCAGTTATCGACCTATCTCGCTTACCAGCTGCGTCTGTAAAGTGATGGAGCGAATGGTTAACTCTCGATTGGTTTGGCTGCTCGAGTCTCGACGCCTCCTTACCAATGTACAATGTGGATTTCGTAGGCGCCGCTCTGCTGTTCACCATTTGGTTACCTTGTCGACCTTCATTATGAATAACTTCTTGCGGAAGCGCCCGACCGCGGCTGTGTTCTTTGATTTGGAGAAGGCTTACGACACCTGTTGGAAGGCGGGCATTCTCCGCACCATGCATACATGGGGCCTTCGCGGTCGCCTCCCTCTTTTTATTCGTTCCTTTTTAATGGACCGACAGTTCCGGGTACGTGTGGGTTCTGTCCTGTCCGACACCTTTCGCCAGGAGAATGGGGTGCCACAGGGCTCAGGTTTGAGCGTCGCTCTCTTCGCCATCGCGATCAATCCAATAATGGATTTGCCTCCCAGCTGATGTATCAGGCTCCCTTTTCGTGGACGATTTTACCATCTATTGCAGCGCGCAGTGTACACGTGTCCTGGAGCGCTGTCTTCAGCGTTCTCTTGACCGTCTTTACTCCTGGAGTGTCGCCAATGGCTTCCGATTTTCTGCCGAGAAGACGGTCTGTATTAACTTCTGGCGCTACAAAGAGTTTCTCCCACCGTCCTTACGGCTCGGTCCCGTTGCTCTCCCAATCGTGGAGACAACCAAATTTTTAGGCCTTACATTTGAGAGGAAACTTAGCTGGTCTCCACATGTGTCATATTTGGCTGCCCGTTGTACCCGTTCTTTAAATGTCCTCCGTGTTCTCAGTGGTCTGTCGTGGGGAGCGGATCGAACCGTCCTACTTCGTCTATATCGGTCGATCGTCCGCTCCAAGCTGGATTATGGGAGCTTCGTATACTCCTCTGCACGGCCATCCATCTTACGCCGCCTCAACTCCATACAACATCGGGGTTTACGACTTGCGATCGGAGCATTTTATACCAGTCCCGTAGAGAGTCTTCATGCTGACGCTGGCGAATTGCCACTCACCTACCGGCGCGATATACTGCTTTGTCGGTATGCCTGTCGGCTACTGTCAATGCCCAACCATCCGTCTTATCGTTCCTTTTTTGACGACTCTCTTGACCGTCAATACGGGTTGTACGTCTCTGCCCTGCTACCCCCTGGAGTTCGCTTTCGTCGCCTCCTTCAACAACTTAATTTTTCACTCCCTGCAACCTTTCGAGTGGGCGAGAGCCGCACGCCACCTTGGCTCCAGGCTCAGGTCCGCGTTCATCTTGACCTCAGCTCGCTCCCAAAAGAGGTCACCCCCGGTTCGGTCTACCACTCCCGTTTTTTGGAACTTCGTTCGAAGTTCATCGACATGACTTTCATTTATACAGATGGCTCTAAGACCAATGACGGGGTCGGGTGTTCCTTTATTGTCGAGGCACAAAGTTTCAAATACCGGCTCCATGGCCATTGTTCGGTCTTCACAGCTGAGCTCTTTGCCGTCTACCAGGCTGTTCTTTACATCTGCCGCCACCGACATTCTGCTTATGTCATCTGCTCAGATTCCCTGAGCGCCATCCAGAGCCTCAGTGATCCGTACCCGGTTCACCCCTTCGTACACCGGATCCAACGCTCTCTTCAGCAGCTGGTGGACGTTGGTTCTCCAGTTAGCTTTATGTGGGTTCCTGGCCATGTCGGTATCCCTGGGAACGAAGCTGCAGATGCCGCGGCCAAGGCTGCGGTCCTCCAGCCTCGGACAGCTGCTTGTTGCGTCCCTTCGTCCGATTTTAGCAGGGTGATTTGTCGGCGCATCTTATCTCTGTGGCATGCCGATTGGGCTGCACTTACCGACAACAAGCTTCGGGCCTTAAAACCTCTTCCCGTGGCTTGGACGTCCTCCTCACGCCCTTCTCGGCGGGAGGAGGTCGTTTTAGCCCGGTTAAGAATTGGACACTGCCGGTTCAGCCATCGCCATCTGCTGACGGCTGCGCCGGCGCCGTTCTGCCCATGTGGGCACTTGCTGACGGTTAGACACATTTTAATGACCTGTCCAGATCTTAACACACTGCGCCTCGATCTTAACCTGCCAAATACTTTCGATGCCATTTTAGCGGATGACCCACGAGCAGCTGCTCGTGTTCTTCGTTTTATCAATTTGACAAACCTCGCTAAGGACATTTGATGATGCTGTTTTTTAATCCTATGCCTGTCAGTCTGTCTTTTATCGTGTTTTCCCTTTTAGTTGTTGTGGTCAACTTGTGCCTCGCGGTGCATTCTTAGTGTAGTCAGGGCGCTAATGACCATTGAAGTTGTGCGCCCTAAAACCACAAAAAAAAAAAAAAAAAAAAAAAAACTACGGCCTGTCAACAAGGTCCTCTGGATACAGCTTGGTTTAGTAAGTTCTCATTTGTGTTTCAGTCCGTGGCGTGATGTCGACCCTGCTGCAAGTGGTGCGGGCTGCGCGCCCGTCCGTGCCGGCCTCTGCCCCTGACAGCCCTGCAGACAGCGTAGCGGCTGGAGTGATGCTCAGAGTAGCAGCAGCCGTGGCGGATTCACCTGCTGTGGGTAACGTCACAGAGGGCACGCACAGTGGACAGGGCAACGGCAACGGCAATGGAAATCGCAATGGCAGTGGAGATGGCGACGGAACTGAAAGTTCTGCCGTTTCTGCTATAAAACCGGTATGTGCGCCAACTGCCGCAGTTTAGACTAGTGGCTCCCACATGTTCCTGGCCGGTCGTGTCTACACTAACATGTAACACATCTGAAATAGTTTCTTCGGTAAATGAGTTTAGACACATGAACACTGAGGTTTAAAGATTTGTCTCAATGAACATTTATGGCTCTTCAAATCTTTAAGGTGGTAAGTGGTGTCTCTTGAAATGACATTTCATTACTATTATTTCCAACATAGAAAATGGTCTGAAAGGATACACTAGTAGGAAATCCTAAGGGAGAAAGTGAGCACACTCATCTTCCCAAAGTAATTCACTTGCAGCCACTCCTCTATCAATAACGGAAGATCTGGTGAAGCATTTATACCCAACAATTCTTTCCAGCATTTTGTGGGAACGTATCTCAACAGCAGAGATGATTAGTAGCGACAGGGACATTTGTTCAAATGGCATGAATCTATTTTCCAGTTCTTCTACAGATTGAGTACACATTCTCAAATTTCTTTCAGAGTAAGGCGCTGTTTTTGTCCTCAGAGTGTGGTCGTTCAGCGACGTTTGTGTGGACCCTGGGGCACATCGACATTCCAGGAAACGAACGTTTCGATCGGTTGGCCAAGCAGGCCACCACTTCGCCACCCCTGGAGCTTGGTCTCTTGGAAAGAGACCTCCGGTGAGCCCTAATTCGCAAGGTACGCGATGTCTGGAGCTCTGAATGGTCTGTCTTGAACATGTCAAATAAGCTGCGCATGGTCAAGTCGTCCACGGCCGTATGGAACTCATCCTTGAGGGGCACGCGTAGGGACTTAGTTGTTCTCTGCCGTCTCCGAATTGGACACACGCGGTTGGCCCACAGCTATCTCCTTCGCCGTGAGAACCCGTCCAAGTGTCGCTGTGATGCAGGGCTGACAGTGGTCCATCTTCTGATGGACTGCCCGCTTGCAGCAGTCCTTTAATTTACCAGCTGCACTTCCTTTCATTCTCGGTGACGATGCCTCTATAGCTTACTCAGTTTTACGTTTTATCTGTGCGGCTGGGTTTTATCATTCTCTAGTGTGGGCGCTCTCACATGGTTTCTCAGGCTACACCCACTCCAGCGACTTTTAATTGTGACGTGGATACCAAAATAGTGCCTTTTAAGGTAACAAGTTGTGTTGGTACCTCTATCAACGCTTTCCAGCTGGAGGTTCTTCGTTTGTAGTTGAGTGGTTGACCTTCTACCTGATCCATCAACCACTGTAGTCTGTTTTACTCTAGTCACCTATTTGCTCTGCTCCTTTCAAGTGTCCTCTATTTTGTGTTCCTGCAGTGTTCATTTTAGCTCTGTACCCCTTGATGTTCCCTCCGTCTGGGTGCAGAGGTTACGCCCCCCCAGGGGGTCCACAACTCTTTCGTGGATACGTGCGTGGCGAGCACGGGGCCCCGAGCCATTGCAGCCTTCTTTCTCTCCCGGGCTGCATTTCCTTTCCCTTCCCCTCCTTTCCCCTCCATACCCCTTTCCCCTCGCCCTCTCCTCTCCCTCTATTGGTGTCCTTGCTTATGTTGGCCCCCGCTATCCTCCTGGTTCTGTTGGTTTTACACTCTGGCTTTGTTGCGTAATCATCTCCTACTTTTGGCATTCCTTGGTCCCCCTCTGGGGTTTGACCTCCATTCCAAAATTTCTCTTTCCGTAGTGTGAGCCATTTGGGGAAGAGCACCTTACCTAGTGTCTCCGACGTGTGCCCTCCTAGTATATTCCACCTTTCTTCTACGTCGTTGTCTGATGCTAGGGTGCATAGCCAGCACGGTAGCCAGCCCGTGTGGTGGGGTCGCTATGTACCCTTTTGGTTGAGCCCCCTGAACACACAGGGATCACACTTCTGATACCTGAGCTGTGACCTCCTCATGCATGCCTTGGAGTGGTTGCTCGTCATCCTGGAGCATCGGAACTCCCGGCAATGGCCGCCGTGCCAGACGGCCCTTGCTGTGGCTGGGTGGCGCCCGTGAGGAGAGCCCCTGATCGGAGTGGGTGGTATCAGGGCGGACGCTATGCCGATGAAACGCATAAGGGTCCAAACCTCTGGCCGCTCTTCTGCGGCCGTCTCTCTGCGTGGTACTGATTCCTCAAGTGCTGCTTCTCTTGCCCCTTCGGCCTTCCCTTCCGTGGCTACCCCCTGGGAGGAGGGTCAGGCCCGTCGTCTAGGGGCAAAACCTTTCCCCCGTTATCTAGTTTGCACCAGGACTGATGGGGATACTTTCACCGGTGTCAAACCTTTATTCTTTGTGGAACACATTGAAGACAAGTTCGGCGAAGTGGACTCCCTGAGCAAGATGCGGTCGGGTTCATTACTGATAAAAACTGCTTCGGCTGCCCAATCTGCGGCCCTTCGTGCCTGTACCCATCTTGGCACAATTCCCGTGTCCATTACCCCTCACCAGTCTCTAAATATGGTACAAGGTGTGATTTTTCACAGAGACCTCATCCTTCAAACTGATGAGGAACTTCGGGACAATCTCGGACGGCGGGGTGTTCACTTTGTTCGGCGTGTTCAGAAGGGTCCTAAAGATAATCGTATTGATACTGGTGCCTTTATCCTGGCCTTTGAAGGGGATACCCTTCCTGAGAAAGTTAAGATTATGGTCTATCGCTGTGATGTGAAGCCGTACATCCCACCTCCTATGCGGTGTTTTAAGTGCTTGCGTTTTGGCCACATGTCTTCTCGCTGTACCCAGGACCCTCTCTGTGGTGACTGTGGACGTCCACTCCATGAGGGGAGTCCCTGTGTTCCCCCTCCTGTATGTGTAAATTGTCATGGTAGTCATTCTCCACGTTCAGCAGATTGCCCAGTCTATAAGAAAGAAAAAAAG
The DNA here is from genome assembly GCF_021461395.2 of Schistocerca americana. Lineage (NCBI taxonomy): Eukaryota > Metazoa > Arthropoda > Insecta > Orthoptera > Acrididae > Schistocerca > Schistocerca americana. Next base: position 276,132,709 of record NC_060120.1, on the reverse strand, counting down.
ATACAGGAGTATAAGTCTCTTGATCGTTTAAGCTACACAGAGGCCCGTAAGAAATATGCACGATTGCACCCTGTGTCCATGACATCTAGTTACGCCTTGGTTACATCTTCATCCCTTCCTCCCCCTTCCTTACCCCCATCCCGGACCCCTCTCCTTCCCCCCTCCCCTGCGGCTCCCACACCTTCTCCTCTGGGCGCCGCTCCCCCTCCCCAGCCGGAGAAGTGTCCCACTCCTTCGGCGTCTGCCGGTCAAGGGCGCCTCTCCCGGGATGCCCCTTCCCGGCACCTTCCAGGTCAAAGGTCTGCTGCAGCGCGGCGACCGCGAGAGCCGCGGTCTATCGGCCCCCCGGTCGCCCGGTCTCTTTCTGTTCCTGATCTTGCTGCAGCTGGCTCCATTATGCCACACAGCCCTCCTCGATCTCAGCCTGAAAAGAAGAAGAAACATAAGTCCCGGGACAAAGAGCCTCTGGTGTCACCGGAGGTCCCTTCCCCGGCTTCACAACCGGATTCTGACCTGTCGTTTATGGATGTCGCCCCCTCCTTGTCGGTGACGGGTGGGGACCCGGCGGTATGACTGGATTTAGCGTGTTCAGCCCTCATTTAAACCATCGTTCTGTGGTTCTCCAATGGAATTGTAATGGCTACTATCGTCACCTTCCGGAATTGAAATCCCTTCTTTCGTCCTACTCAGCAGCTTGTGTGGTTCTCCAGGAATCTCATTTTACTGATGCTCACTCACCGACCCTCCGTGGGTTCCGTGTTTTCTGTCGAAATCGGGTCGGACCCTTGCGGGCTTCTGGTGGCGTTTGTACGTTGGTCCGTACAGACATTGCTAGCACGTGGATTCCTCTCCAAACTACATTGGAAGCAGTTGCTGTTAGGGTCCACTTAGACTCTGCAGTCACAGTATGCAATCTTTATCTCCCTCCTGACAGGACTCTTACACCTGCTGCCTTAACCACCCTTCTTCAGCAACTTCCTCCTCCCTTCCTCCTCCTTGGGGATTTTAATGCTCATCATCCTTTGTGGGGCAGTGCCTTTCCATCTAGACGAGGTCTTCTTATCGACCAATTTATTGCAGACCACGACCTGTGCCTTCTTAATGATGGCTCCCCTACTCATTTCAGTGCTGGTCATGGTACCTTTTCTGCCATTGATCTTTCTCTTTCTTCTCCCTCTCTCCTCCCTTCATTACACTGGTCGCCACACGACGACCTTTGTGATAGTGACCATTTCCCGTTGATTATCACGCTCCCTTCCCGCTCCCCGATGGAGAGGTTACCTCGTTGGTCTTTCCACCGCGCCGATTGGCCTCTATATACTGCACAGGTCGAGTTTTCTCCCTCTTTGTCGGGTTGTATTGATGACGTCCTACGTGACGTGTCTGACGCGATTGTTCGCGCTGCTAACCTTGCTGTCCCGCGCTCATCTGGACAATTTCGTCGTCGGCAAGTCCCGTGGTGGAGTACGGCCATTGCCATTGCCATCCGTGATCGCCGTCGAGCTTTGCAACAGTTTAAGAGGCACCCATCTGTAGCCAGCCTTTCTACCTTTAAGCGCCTTCGCGCTAAAGCCCGTTATTTAATCAAACAGAGCAAGCGGATATGTTGGGAACGATTCGTTTCTTCCCTTGGTTCCACTGTCCCTCTGTCACGGGTATGGGCTACACTTCGCTCTCTCCAAGGTTGCCATCGGCAGTCCACCCTCCCAGGCCTTCACCTCCCAGATGGCATTTGTACGGACCCATTAGTTCTCGCAGAACATCTTGCGACCCATTTTGCAGTGGCATCAGCGTCGGCCTCCTATCCAGCTGCTTTCCTTCATCAAAAACAGCAGGCTGAAGCTGTCACCTTATGTTTCACCACTTGTGAGTCAGAATCTTACAACGAACCTTTCACTGAATGGGAATTTCTTTCTGCTCTATCTGCTTCTCCTGATACAGCTCCTGGCCCAGATTCCATTCATAACCAGCTGCTTCAACATCTCAGTGCTCCACAACGGCACCATCTTCTTCGGGTGTTTAACCGTATCTGGCTCCAGGGTGACTTCCCTGCTCAGTGGAGGGATAGCATTGTGGTTCCTGTCCTTAAGCCTGGTCAGAACCCCTTATCTGTTGACAGCTATCGGCCAATTAGTTTGACCAATGTTGGTTGTAAGTTACTTGAACGGCTGGTAGCCCGTCGGCTCACTTGGGTCCTCGAATCTCGGGATCTATTGTCCCCTTACCAGTGTGGCTTTCGAGAGGGACGATCTCCAATCGATCATTTGCTTCGCTTGGAATCCGCAGTTCGGCAGGCTTTTTCCCAGCGCCGCCATTTGGTTGCAGTGTTTTTTGACCTTCGCAAGGCCTATGACACGGCCTGGCGCCATCACATCTTACTAACCCTTCATCAGTGGGGTCTTCGGGGCCCACTCCCGATTTTTATCCGCCAGTTCCTGATCCATCGGTCATTCAGAGTTCGAGTTGGTACTGCTTTTAGTTCTCCACGGACCCAGGAGACGGGCATCCCACAGGGTTCTGTCTTGAGTGTCCTTCTTTTCCTCATTGCTATCGATGGACTTGTGGCCTCTGTCGGTCCCTTGGTCGCCCCTGCCCTGTATGTGGATGATTTCTGCATTTGGGTTAGTTCCTCCTCGATGCCATCTGCAGAACGGCAGCTCCAGGTGGCTATACGGCGTGCCTCTGCATGGACCCTCTCCCACGGGTTTCAATTCTCTCCTTTAAAATCGCGGGTGGTCCACTTCTGTCGCCGTACTACGGTCCACCCTGATCCAGAGCTCTATCTCGCTGCAGAAAGATTGCCTGTGGTTCCACAGTTTCGTTTCCTAGGTCTTCTTTTCGACAACAAGCTCACTTGGCTGCCCCATATCAGACTCCTGAAGGTAGGGTGTTTCCGTAAACTCAATGTCCTTCGCTTCCTTGCCCACTCCTCCTGGGGTGCGGACCGTTCCCTCCTCCTCCGTCTTTATCGTGCTCTAGTTCTGTCACGTTTGGACTATGGTTGTCAAGTTTATGGTTCAGCTGCTCCTTCCACGCTGCACGTGCTGGATCCAGTCCACCATCGTGGTATCCGTTTGGCCACTGGTGCCTTCCCTACTAGCCCTGTTGATAGTCTCCTGGTTGAAGCTGGGATCCCCCCCCTTTCTGTTCGGCGGTCCCAGCTTCTGGTGTCTTATGCCCTTACTATCCGTTCTTCTCCCGCTCATCCTTCCTATTCTATCCTATTCCCAGACCATGGACGTCGCCCGCCTGACTCCCGCCCTCGGGCGGGTTTACCGGTTGGGCTGCGCCTTGCGTCTCTTACCCGTGATTTTCGGCTTCCTTCTTTGTCCTGTCTTCCTCGCTCCCTCCCCTCCACCCCTCCTTGGTTAGTTCCTCGGCCTCGAATTCGGATGGATCTCCGCCGCGGTCCGAAAGATTCCATCCCCCCGGTGGTGTTCCGTTCCTTTTTCCGCCAAATTTTATGGGAGTTTCGGGATGCTGTTGTTTTTTACACTGATGGCTCTAAATCTGCTGACCATGTTGGGTATGCCTTCACGTCCTTTGTTGGAACGGAAAATCATTTACTGCCACCCTCATGTGGGGTGTTTACTGCGGAATTGATGGCAATTTCCCGGGCCCTTACCTTTATTAAACAATCCCAACACAACCGCGTTTTGTTATGTACGGACTCGATGAGTGGCCTTCTTGCTATTGACCGGTGTTTTTCGCGCCATCCCTTGGTCTCTGCCATCCATGACCATCTCGCTGATCTTCACCGTGCTGCATGTTCCATTGACTTCCTATGGGTCCCGGGCCATGTGGGTATCCCGGGTAATGAGCTCGCTGATCGTTTGGCTCGGGGAGCAGTTACTTACCCCCCGTTTTCTGTAACCCCTCCTGCAGCGGATTTACGGCTTCACATCAAATCCCACTTTGCACAGTCATGGGCCAATTCTTGGGAGGCTACTCCACTGTCTAATAAACTTCGTGCCATTAAGGTGAATACAGGCCCATGGCGTTCTTCCTTTAGCCTCTCCCGCAAGGACTCGACCACACTGTGTCGTCTCCGCATTGGCCATACCAGGTTGACCCATGGTTTCCTTTTGCGTGATGAGCCACCCCCGCTATGTGGTTGTGGAGCCTTCCAGTCAGTGGCCCACATTTTGGTTGAATGCCCCCTTCTTTTGGCTCTGCGTGCTAAGTACAGACTCCCCCACACTTTACCTTTGATGTTGGCTGACGATTCCCGGATGGTCTCTCTGGTTCTAGGTTTCCTCCGGGAGAGTGGTTTTTATTCTCAGTTTTAAAGTTTTTAATCTCCCTCTGGTGTTGGGGCAGGGCGGTGAGTGTTTGGGTGTCTCCCACTGTAGGCAGTGTTCAGAGATTCCCGATTCACCTCCCTGACCGGAATTCTCTTTTCTTTCCCTTTTACTCTGTTTTTACCCCTTCTTTTTACGGCTTGGTTAGTTTTTCTATTCCCATACGTACTTTCTGCATTATAGCAGTTGTACCTTTTAAGTCACAGGTGGTCTTGCCTATGCTGTTTCAGCATAGTGTTGGGTTCGTTCTCTTGCCAACTTCCCCCATTTGTTTTTACTAATGACAACGTGACTGCCCTTTTACGTTTCCCCTTTATCCGTTTTATTTTTCTGACTATACTGAGATGTCCTGTTAGCAGAATGGAGTCTATTTGAAACAAGGGACTGATGACCTTGCTGTTTGGTCCCTTTAACCTCAAACAACCAACCAACCAACCAACCAGAGGTTACGCTTTTACTGTATGGGTCTTTTACAAGTATGTCTGTCTGGAACTGGGGACTGATGACCTCGATGTTTAGCCCCCATCAAACCCAAAAACTAACTAAACATAGTAAGGGCTATGTTTGATACGAGTAGATGTTTCTTTGCGAGGAATACTCGTTCTGTGCGAGGCTGCTTGCCACATCAGCCTTTTATCGTCCGTAAAGTGCTGATTTCGTTAAAAGGTGACAGAATTTCTCCCTTAGTCTGCTATATCGTTTAATATTTGATAGGTTTGCCATTAACCTCATTTCAGTAGATTCTCATTATTTCAATCTTTTTAGTTCACTGTAAATCCCATACTCTGTGCTGAATAGGATAAATCCATTAAACAGATCTTGCAATTCTCCCTCACTGTGATAGAATGTAGTAATATCATTAGCAAATGTTATCAATGATAACCTTCGACAGTAAATTTAAATCCCACTATCAGATCTCTATTTGATTCACTACTACTTAGACTGAAAACCGGATATAGGAGAATCGTTATCATTGCACTAAACCATTTAAAGTTGGAGCTTCTGTCTTGCGCTTTCATTCTCATTGTTGCTGGTCGCAAACTTACTGTGTGTTACCTGTCCCTCTCTCTAATTCATACCTATTTCTTCCGGAAGTTTCAAATAGTTCACCATTTTCCGTTGCGGAACGCCTTTTCTACGTCGAGAAATTGTGTGAAGGTGTTGAGATTGTTCTTAAACCTTTCTTTCTTTACAAAGTGCAACGTCAGAGCTGTCGTACCTTCCCTAAATCCAAATGAATCGTCATCCAATTAAAGTTGTTTCCCCCAGGTGGCTCATGGTTCTTACGTGAGTTGGTGCGTAGCGCACACGGGACCCCGCGTTATTGCGGCCAATTCTTCCTTCCCTGGCTGCATTTCCTTCATCCTGTCCTCCCTCCCTGTCTTCGCTCCTTTCCCGTTGGCCTCTCCTTCACCTCTCTCGGTGTCCTGATTTATGTCTACCTGCCTAGCCACCTGGTTTTCTGTATTGTTGGCAAATTTGTTCCTTCTGCCTACTCTTTCATCCTTTTTGGCGTTTAGATCCCCACTTGAGGTTTGACCTCCCCTTCGGAATTTTCTGTTATTAGAGTGAGCCATGTGGGGAAGAACTCCCTCCCTCCCTAGCAGCTATGGTGTCGATTCCTCGCCCCCCCCCCTTCCTTCCCCTCTCCCTTCCCTGCTGTAGCCCTCTATCCACCCTGCTAGGTCACCAGCACATGTAGCCAGTCCATGTGGTGGGGCTGTTACGTGCCCATATGATTGAGCCCCCTGACGCCACAGGGATCACACTACTGATAACTGAGCTGCTCCCTCCCCATTTACGCCAAGGAGTGGCTGCTTGTCTCCTTGGAGCGTCAGAACTCCTGCCAGATGGCCCTTGCTGTGGCTGGGTGGCACCCATGTCGTGTGCTCCTGGTCGGAGTGGGTGCCATCAGGAAGGGTGCTTGGCGCATGAAGCGTATTAAGCTGCAAAAATCTTGACATTCTCAAACAGCTGTCTTCGAATGAAGGTTCATTGAATGCTGCTTCATATGACTTGGCAATCTTCTCTCCCTTGGCTACACCATCTTTCATCTTTCGTCTTTGGATGAAATACTTTCTCTGCTGCCTCGTCTGTACCTTGACAGATGGGAACACATTCATAGCCAGAAAGCAATTTTTCTGTGGAAAATATAGAGGACAAGTTTGGTGAAGCAGGATCTTAGTAAGATGCGGTCAGGCTCCCTGCTCATCAAAGCTTCTTCTGTAACCCAATCCGCAGCTCTTCGTGCCTGCGATCGTCTTGACAATGCCCCAGTGTCTATTACTCCTCATTGATCTTTGAATATGGTTCAGGGAGTGTTCGTTTTGTCCGACATGTGCAGAAGTGTCACAAAGACAACCACACAGATACTGGGGCCTTCATTCTGGCCTCCAAGGGGTACCCACCCAGAGAAAGTAAAGGTTATATCCTACAGATGCGACATGAAGCCGTCGTGCTTTAGGTGATTGCGTTTTGGGCATTGTGTGTGTGTGTGTGTGTGTGTGTGTGTGTGTGTGATCCCCTCGCTCACCAGATTGCCTGGCCTAGAAAAGATGATCAAAGACTGAAAGTCCCTGGATTGCCTGTCTTATGCTGATGCTCGCCAAAAGTAAGAGACACTCCATCCAGTGTCACTGTCTTCAGCTTTTGCCTCTGTTACTTCGTTTCCTCCTACCTCTGCCTTACCCCATCCCCCTCTCCCCCTCCCCAGCTTTTCCCACCACCTCTCATCCTGGAGTCGCTCACCCTCCCCAGTCAAAGAAGCGCCCCCCCCTTCTTCGGCACATGCTGGTGATCAGACTCCCTCCCAGGACCCCTCTCCCTGTTATCTCCCATGCCAGATGACTCCTACCACCACTCGGCCACGAGACACACCATCTGTGCGCCCCAAAGTCATCACTCTTTCAGTTCCAGATGTTGAAGACGCCTGTATGCAGTCCTGCCCTCCTCCACCAAAGAAGTAGTAGTGCCAAGATAAGATCACCAGAGGTGCTATCTCTTCCCCCCCCCCCCCCCTTGCAACCTGCGTCTGACATCGTATTTATGAATGTCACCCCATCCTCGTTGGTGACAGTTACTGACAGCGACATTATCACTCTTGGCTTCTTTATGTCTAACTTGGACTCCCACCACACGATCGAGTGGAATTGCAACAGATACTGTCGTCACCTACAGGCAAGGCAACTTGTTGTCTCCTCCTCTTCTGCGTCGTCTTGTTCTTCAAAAACACATTTCAGTGATGCCTACTCTCCAACATTTTGTGGTTATCGGGCATTCTGTCGGAACTGTGTTGGCGCAAAGGTATCATCTGGTGGGGACTGCACTTTGATTTACTCTGACGTTATTAGTGACTGGATTCCCCTATGTACCAACCTGGAAGCAATAGTGGTTAGAGTGCAAATGAGTCTGACAATCACCATTTGCAATGATTACCTCCCTCCAGGTCGGTGACTTAATTATTTTGCACTGTGTACCTTAATCCAGCAACTGCCGTTTCTCCTCCTTGGGGACTTCAATCCCCACCACCCACTGTGAGGGAGTGTCGCTTCAACTGGTAGGGGGTCTCCTAATTCACCAACTTATTATAGACCTCAGTGTCTCCTCAATGATGGCTCCCCTTCCCACTTCAGTGCCACTTACGGCATCTTTACTGCTGCCGATCTCACGATCTCCTACTCTGCTCTCGTGGGTTCCCTACATTGATCAGCGCATGATGAACTTTGTGACAGTGACCACTTTTGGTGATTATTTCATTCCCATGTTGCTGCCAGGCAGACAGTCCCCTGCGTTGGGCATTCTGCAGGGCCAATTAGCCCTTCTATAAGTCTGCTGTGCACATCTCCCTTTCGTATTCCATTGATGCAGTCGGGAAAGGTGTCCCAGCCACTATTCTTCATGCTGCTGGCACTGCTGTCCCCCCTATCCACATGTCGCCCCCATCCCCCCTGTCGTTGACCAGTGTCATGGTGGACCAAGGATGTTGCAGTCGTTGTCCAGGACCACTCCAAGGCGCCATCTGATAGGCCTCTGCGTGGGCCACAGAGGGCTTAGTTTTCTCCCTCCAAGACGGAGTTACGAATTTTTGTCGTCGACCCACAGTACTCTCCGATCCAGAAATTTATTTAGGCGACCAGCTCCTCTATGTTGTAGCACAGTTCCGTTTCTTGAGCCTTTATTTTGATAACAAGCTGTCATGGCTGCCCCATACTCGCCACCTAAAGACTACATGGATGTGGAAGCTTAATGCTCTCCACCTACTGGCCCAAACATCTTCGGGGTGCAAAACGAAGCAAACTTCTGGTTTCCTACGCAATCGCCATTTGTCAATTCCCTGAGCATCCGGTGAACCCTGTGCGCTCTGCCAACGAGGGATGTCTCCCTCCTGACACCTGCCCATGGTGGGATTGCCGGTTGGCATGTCTCACTCCCTCTATTGTGATCTCTCCACTCACTGGCTTGCAGCCTGTGTCTTTCCTCCCATACCCCCTTGCACCCAAGACCACGGATTAGGACCTATCTATTCCAGGGTCCTAAGATATGTCACCCCTATGGGTTTTCTGGTGTATGTGCCATCCTTGCAGAGTTCCAGTAGGCTACTATCTTTTACATTGATGGTTCTAAGACAATCGATAAGGTGAGATACGCGTTCATGTCTCCTACTGGCTTCAAACATCATTCATTGCTGGAATCATGTAGTGTGTTGACAGCAGAGCTTCTAGCCATTCACATCCCTCGTTTTTATTTATCAGGCTTCCCTACAGCGTGTTTAAAGTTGTTCAGACTCCATGAGCAGCCTGCAGGCTATCGACCCATGCTCTTCGCGTCACCCTTTGGTCTCTACTATTTCTCTGGCCCTGGCTGTGCTTCCTGTTATGTAGCCTTTCTCTAAGTCGTAAGTCATGTGGGCATCCCAGGGAATGAACTGGCAGACCGTTTGGTTAGAGAAGAAAATACTTACCCCAATTTTCTTCCATGAATCCAGCTGTGGATATGCGAATCTACGTCAGATCTCTCTTTGCCTAAAAATGGAATGACATCTAGTGTGCTGCTACTCGTAGTAATAAACTCCGCTCAACGAAAGAGTCTACTGCAGTTTGGTGCTCTTTCTTCCGCTCCTCTAGGAAGGAGTCCACTGTTTCATGCCGTCTATGCATTGGCAATACCAGGCTCGCCCATTGCTTCCTCATCTGTAACGATTCTCCCCCCCCCCCCCCCTAATGTGGCTGCGAGGCGAGACTGATGGTATCCCACATATTGTGCCGTTCTTTTGGCCCTTTGTGCTAAGTATAGTTTCCCCGATTCCTTAAATTTAATATTAGCAAACGGTTCTTGGAGGGTTGAATTAGTCCTCAGTTTCCTGCGTGAAAATGCTTATTTCCATGTGTAGTATTCGCGCAGGGGCAGTATGGTTGTGGCTGGGATCTGTTTCCCAGTCTTCTCGGTCTAGCACCCCATGGAAAGACTGCCCCCCTTTTTTCCAGTTTTTATATTTGGTCTCACCTATGCCTTTTAATGTGTTTAATCTTCATTATTTTATAATTTGATTCCCCTCTTCCTTTTGTGACTAACTTCGGTAGCGCGGGAATGAAGAGCTCTCCGTTTGGTCCCATAACTCCTCTCAATTAATAAATCAATCAATTTAGTCTTCCATTCTTTTGTATGTCATTCTGGTCAATAACTTAGATGCACGGTCTACTGATCATCTTCCTGTACTTGCTGTCCTCAGGAATGTGTGGATGCACACTACACACAGAAGAGAACGATGGTTTGGTAGCCACATCTAATAACTGTATTAATTGTGAAGGAATATTGCTTAATCTTTCTGTCTTGCTTAAGTAGTGTTCCAAAGCTGTCAAACTAACACTGTGTCCCTTAAATAGATAACATGTCTACAAACTGTTTCTTTATGACGAAGAGTGGAAATCTTTGTGTACTCCTAATTTGACGTCGTCGTGTCTTTGTGCGCCCTGCCCACGGGATTTGCACAGCGCACGTACGTAGACTATTCCAATGACTAAAGCGTTTCTTCCTTTATGCCGGCAGCCGTCAGTGGGTCGGCGGCCGATCACGCCGTACTCGACGGCGCGCGAGGTGCTGGAGGAGGTGCAGCGCCAGCACGGCATCTTCCGCAGCGCGCTGCTGCGCCACGCCAACCGCCTCTGGCTGGAGGTGAGGGGCCGGCCGGAGACGGAGGTGGTGCCCGCGGCCGCGCTCGACGCCAAGGAGGCGCTGCTGAGCCGCTTCCGGGACACGCTGAGCCACGTGGACGTGGAGCTGCGCGAGGCCCAGCGCCAGATGGAGCGCAGGTCGCACTACGTCGCCGCGCTCGGTGACTCCGCTTGGTCTGGCCGGCCACCCTGCCTCGCTACCCAGGTACTATCGACAGCGGCAGCAGCACTCGTAACTCGCTCGTGGATCACTTACACAGGCGTACTGAACACTTGATGAGTGGGCCATCAGTATAGTCACATAGGAAGTAGCACTGCAGTGTGGTGTCTGTTCTTGTGGACATTTCATACAATTTGATTGGCCTAACTGGGCTGATGCACAAATACGTCCGACCTCCTGTGGAGAATCTGAGAACGAACATGGAAGAAATGGACATGGGCTGCGGGTAGGTGGCGCTCTGTGGGAGTGTGGATCGGCCGTGAGGCGCGCCGAAATGGTGCACGCAGTTGCTATAGTGTTGTCCCGGATGGAGCTGTGGTTAACGCACCTGCATAGTAAGCAGGAGATCCCACGTTGGAATCTTGTTCTAGTATAAATTCTCAATCGTCACTGCTGATTCCGCGAAATGTCCTGATGCAGCTGACAGCAGTGATTTCATCCCTTTCCTTCCCCTCTCCACCTTCAGTTTACATTTACTACACTGACTCACACAGCACTGTTTGAGATGACAGCCAGAAAGTCACATACCTTCTTAAGCTTCCTCACAGATTAAAACTGTGTGCCTGGCCAATACTCGAACTCGGGATCTTGTGGGGACGGGTCGTGAGTCGTGCTTGTGTACCTCAGAAGGTAGAGCACTTTCCCGCGAAAGGCAAAGCTCCTGAGTCACTATCGGTCCGGCACACAGTTTTAATCAGTCAGGAAGTTTCATATCGGTGCACACTCCGCTGCTGAGTGAAAATTTCATTCTTCACATAGCTGCTTGTTCCCTGTATTTTGTTCCAGATAATCCTAGAAATTATAAATACCGCCAAATGAAGTCCAGTCTAAAATAGTTTCTGGCAACAAATTTCATACCTTCCGGGTAAGAACTGAATGTGATGAGTGAAGATGTAGCGTATCAAAAAAAGGATTAACCCTCGTCGAAACAGAAGTGGCCTACCACCTGTAGTCAGCAATGATCTCGTACGAATTGGTCAAACGAGGCATATAAAGATATCTCGAATATCGGACGAATTCTGACATATGCCTTAGAATGTTTCCAGTGAGTTTCGCTCGCGCTGGGTACCAAAAACTGAATAATATGAAACTTAGCAGATTACTGCGTCTATGAAACTTGTTTCTCGTTACGATGTGGCTACGAACTTGATAAACAGTTGATTTACTATGGGCAGCTATAGCGTTTGCCACAACAAACCAAAATTGTCTGCTGGAAAGGTTATGATTATATTTTTTAAGCTAAAAGGTTTTTGTCTGCATTTTTTATATGTGGTATGATAAATTTTGAAGTATTGTGTGGTACATGGATTAAATGCACTGATAACTTGAATGGATCCGTACAGGATGTAAAGGAGTCAGGACTCAGTGGAAGTCCAGAAAGACTGTTAACAATAATAATAATAATAATAATAATAATAATAATAATAATAATAATAATAATAATAATAAACCCCGTGGAGGCCCGGGAAAAGAATAGGCCTCCGGTATGTTCTGCCAGTAGTAAAAGGCGACGAAAAGAACAAACCACTAATAGGGCTAACCCCCCTTTTAGTGTGATTAGTTGGTTCAGGACAGAACTAAAGAAGCCTCGGACAAGCGCCGTCATGGTCGGGGACGACGCTTGAACCCTATGCCCGCCCACAATGGTAACGACACTGCTAGCCAACTGGAAAATGGTTTAAATCCAAATAGAGGTGTTTTGCAGGATATGCTTCCTGCAACCACCCTAGAAGGAAAACAAAGACAGAGGATGAGACGGTCAGATGAAGTTAATCGACACCTCATGTTCTGTTATTACCAAGCAACAAACCTAGGAACCAACACAACTAGATACAGATCACAAGTATACAAAACATTTATTACCAGATATCCAGAATTAAAATTTTTAACAGAACGACGACTAGCTGATCAGATCCGTGTAATAATCAAAAATAACAGGATACCCCAGTCAGAATTAGAAAACATCAAACAACAAGTACAACAAATACTGGAACAAAATAATGTGCAAACAGAAGAAGAAGAAAATACAGTAATGGACTCAAACATCCCAGAGCAAACAAACGAAGAACAACATGCATCAATTAAACAATCAGAGGAAAACGAAATCTTAAGACAGCCACCAGAACAAGCACAAATAGAACACGAAGTGACACACATTTTAGATATAGAAGAAAAATTTCAGCTGACATATATAGAATACAAAGACACAAATACAGACATTAGACCATTCTTGGAAAGACTGCCAAATAACCCACAAGTCGAAATAACAATAAAAACTATCGACACAATCATACACAACAAAATAAATGAAAATACAACTATGGAAGAGTTACAACTGCTGGTTTATATAGGAGCACTCACTACACTAAATATACACACTAGGCAGAGATCAGAACCAACCAACACACAGAAGAAACCCACAAAACCAGCATGGCAACACAGGCTACAGATCAGAACAGAAAAACTGAAAAGGTCATCGGACAGCTAACACAATTTATTAGAAATTACATGTCAGAAAAAAAACGAAAAAGGTTAGGTAAAATCTCACACCAAGAAGCGATAGAGCAATTAGATGAAAAGAAACAGAAATTACAAGCATTGGCCAAACGACTTAGAAGATACAAAAAAAGTGAAAATAGAAGGAAACAAAACCAAACATTCAACACAAACCAAAAGAAATTTTACCAGACAATAGATAACACACACATTAAAATAGACAATCCACCAAACATAACAGACATGGAACACTTCTGGAGCAACATATGGTCAAACCCGGTACAACATAACAGGCATGCACGGTGGATACATGCAGAAACAGACACATAAAAGATGATATCACAAATGCCTGAAGTGATAATTTTGCAACATGAAGTCACCCAAGCAATTAATTCTACGCACAATTGGAAGGCCCCTGGAAAAGATAAAATAGCAAATTTCTGGCTAAAGAAGTTCACCTCAACACATTCACATCTAACTAAATTATTTAACAGTTACATTGCAGACCCATACACATTCCCTGATACACTTACACATGGAATAACGTATCTGAAACCTAAAGATCAAGCAGACACAGCAAACCCAGCAAAAATATCGCCCCATAACATCCTACCAACGATATACAAAATAT